>NC_056731.1:538894145-539194145 GCF_019279795.1 Protopterus annectens
TGCTATTCTCCCTCTTCACTAACGACATTTCTTCTTCACTACCCACTGCTACAGTAGTTCAGTATGCTGATGACACCACCATAACCCGTGCTGTCCCCAGCATTAAGGAACTACACACCATCAGCCAATACAGCTTTACCCTAGCAGAAACCTGGTTTACTAAAATACAGCTTCTTCTCAACCCAAAGAAAACCAAACTAATACTATTCACCACTGGCAGATCATCCAACTCAGACTATAACCTCACTATAAACCCCAAAAACAATATTCAAATCACACCAACCAACCACACTAAACTACTAGGAGTTGACATTGATAACCACCTAAAGTATGATATCCATATAGCACAAACCATCAAAAAGGTCAACCGAAAACTGGGTCTGCTCTATAGAAATAAAAAGTTCATGACTAATCGGACCAAAGCCACTATTGCAAGAAGCCACCTCCTCTCTATCCTTCTCTATGCTTCCCCTATCTTAACTAACCTTCACCTGACTGAACTTCACAAAATGGAATCATGCTACAACAAAATTGCCAAATTTGCAACAGACTCCTCAAATAGATCCCATCACTGTCTTTCCCTAATGCAACTCAAGTGGCTGGAACTTCCTCAGCTACTTAGACTCAATCAAGCCATAGTTGCACATAAATTCTACTACTACCCTGAAAAAACTTCTGCCCTCCAACAACTAATTAAGCCCTACACCACCACTAGAGCCCTGAGATCTAGCAACCAAAATCTCATTCAAGTAATTGGACATAAAAATGAAGCAGGTAAATCTCTCTTTGCCTGCACAACAGCACAAACCTGGAACTCACTCCCAAACAATATAACCAGCACTACTTCTTGCACCCATTTCAAACACCTCTTGAAATCCTACTATTCTAATATCTGGCTCTGCTCTTGCTATACCCCAGAGTAGCAACATCTTTGCTCAGTTGCAAGGACTTTGCTACACTACAACATTTTCCTTTACTGAGCTCTAATGCTATCCCACAGATTCATCCTAACATTTCATCAATCTAACAGCAGTAAACATTCCAACACTTGTAATGTTCTGTACTATATCCCTTACCTGAAAAACACTCTAATCCGTTTCTAGACTAACACAGTACTCTCATCCTACCTATACCTTTATCCTATTTTTATGCCACTATGGGCATTTATTTACTTCTCGGTTATACTAAAGCATAAATGTATTACAACTTTATATTTACTAATATTTCTACAAAAAAAAAATAAAATCTTTTATTTATAATTGTATTATTTGTACTAATTGTATATTCTACTAGAGTACTGACTGTATATTCTACTAGAGTTATCACATGCCATGTAAATGGTCCTCTGTACTACTTATAAATGTTAAGAATTGCTTTGTACTGTTTTAATCTAATATTGTATTATATCATGGAGCTTTTCTCCCCGGGCCTCTGCTGAAAATGGACCTGTGTCCAATCGGACTTTCCCGGTTAACAAAAATAAAATAAAGATAAATTAAAAAGTCAGATACATACACTTTACAAAACTGGAGGGAGGTTGAGGTTGTAATGGTTTCATTGCTCTCTTTGGTGACCTTTCTTTTAGAATGGAGAGGTTGCAAGGATCCTGTTGAAGCTATTTTCAGGGCAGGAAGTGCCCAAGTAGTAGGGATCACAGGAATAATTGGCTGTAAAGAAGAATATGAAAAAAATAATGATTACTACTTAGAGGCTTAGGGGGAAAGAAGATTCACTATAGGGCTTATAGGTAATTAAATGTGATGCAGGGGTCTTGAATTGCGTGTGCATAAGTAGTGCATGGGTTAGGAGGGGGGGAGAGTGAAAGGGGAAGACTCTGGAGGTGAAACAAGGCAGTACAGCACTTATGACACTTTGAAATGAACAATTACAATGCTACTATCAGTAAGAACCAGTCAGATTAGTTGCATCATCTTATCAGATAAACAGGGCAATACAGCATTTTCAACACTACAAATCAAACAATTACAATGCTACTGGCAGCACAAGCTGTTCGCATTAGTTGGATCACCCTTTGTGATGTACAGTCCTCATATCACGGTGTATTTAATAGTAGAACTGCTCAAAATACGATGGCTCACATAAAATACCATGAATTAATAACAAGGACAAAGCTGTGACCACAAGGTCAGCTAGACTCTATCCCAGCAATTGTAGCTGCGCCTGCAAGCAGCCAAATGTCACCATTGAGGAATCTAAGTAAAATAAAGTAGAATGGAGCTAACAATAGCGTTAGGACTAGAGAACTGTGAGAACAATAGTATATGCTGTAGCCCTGAGAACATGGCAGGTCATTGAGTCAGTAAAAACTGCACTTTCAAAATACCGGTGTTAGAGCTGGTATTTAACTCTAAAACCCCATAGCTGAGTAAACCCTGAACATGCAGCAGTTCATTTAGATAGTATAAGGCGCACTTTACAAACCGTGGAAGTTAGAGCTAGTGTTAAACGCTACCACCATAGCAATTTGTTTAGATAGTATAAGCCGTACTTTACAAACCATGGCAGTTAGTTAATATTAAACATTAAAACCACAATAACTGTGTAGCAGACACTATATGCTTCTGCTCTACTCTATTATAAAGTGTTGATGTGTATACTTGCTAAAAGAATGGCAGAGGTGTTGCCAAAATAGATAGATATGGTTCACTGTGGTTTTGAGGAGGGAAGGTGAAAATTCTACAACATTAATAGAACAGTGATGCTCCAGAGGGAAGTAAAATATAAGAAAACACCCATTATTAGTAGGCATTGATGTAGAGAAAGTATTCAACAAAATAAGCTGGGATTTTATGAGCAGGCAATGGCAGCATTTGTATTCCCTGATACAATAATATGGTTAATTAGGAGGATATATGAAGGATTGGAGATAAGAATTAAGACTGGATATGTTAGAGCTACTCAGTTAAGGATTCTAGATGTAACACAATCATTTGGTTATTATTCAAAATGGAAAGGAATGATGATGAAGCAGGAGGGAAGTTCAAGAAATAGAGGAAGAGTGAGAGTTTGGATATATAAAGACCATTCTGAATATTATATAGTAGCACAAGAAACTAAGTCAACACAAGAATGGTGAAAGGAGATTTTATCAATGCAGGTATAGAAAATAGACTAGAGGGGGCTCAAATTTACAGGAAAAAGCTTGCAAAGTAACCAGGGTATTGGGAGCAAATAACTAGAGAATGAAAGGTAATAGGGTGGGATAAGGCCAAGATATTGTTTACTGTGTAGGCTAGAGACTGCCTTCCCACTAAGGATTGATATCTGAGTATAGGCAAAGAGAACGGGTTAGGGGAATCTTAAGTGTAAACAGTGTAAGAAACTTCTCTGTGTGGAAGATTTTCAGTCCATATATTTTTAGTTAATCACTGTATATTAATCAGATCAGACAATCGTAGTAGAAGTAGTGAACGTAAACTCGTCAAGTCAAAAAGTAATAATAGAAAATATATAATTCTACAGCATTACTAAGTATTCAAAAGTAATCCAAGCAAGGCTGGCAGTCTGTTTCCAGTCGAAAATCCTTTATTAAGTACACAGACAAGCGATCCAAGTAAAACAAAAATAGAGTAATAATTTCCTCACAAGCTTTCTAAATATATATATACTTTTTATCAGGCATAGGAGTGGTTTATTGTGCTGTAAAACAAAGTGTTTTTGGTACACATGTTAAATTCACATCGCTTCCCCCATCAGTGTGACATTCGAGCTGGTCCTGCCCTTCCTAGTAGCTGTCATAATAATATATAGCCCTAATGTACTTTAATGGTACATCTTATTTAACCAAATTATTAAGTAGATTAGTAAGTCTGGGATTTTATACAAGGCAGTATACTACATGGCTGGAAATATATCAACCTTAGTTCATTTTGCGATCAAAAATTATATATAAATATATACATTTTGCATGTAAAAATCAGTTTCTATTTTCATAACCTATTGTTAACAAAGATTGCTTTCGTCCTTCTAGACTTCTTCAGGTCTGTGTACAAGAACCCTAAAAACCTATGTAATTGTATAATTAGTATTGTTATTACCATCATTTTGAATAACGTGGAAAAGAGAGAACCAAAATATATATATATATATATATATATATATATATATATATATATATATATATGTATGATGATGGAAACAAAATATACACTTAAATTTCAAATGATTTAAAATGGTATTTAAAACCAATTTGTAGAAAAAAATAAAATACAATTAGTCATGTAAACAATGTGGCAATTTTCTAAGTTCCACTGCACTTTTAATTGAACAGTAGTAGTTTAGTCCAGGCTTTCTAAAAGAGTTCAACGTTAATTGCCACATGAGTTCATGTTTCTCCAGAATATTCGGGATGCCTCCTTCAAGATCACCCATGTCTTTGAGATCCAGGATCTGAAACTTAAAACCTGTGTCTCTTTTATGAAGAGAAAGGTGTTTGGCTAGTGCATTATTTTTACATCCAGAGCGGATTTCTGACAGATGACATGAAATCCTTCGCTTGAGTTTATTTACAGTCTTGCCCACATAGAATGCATCACATTCATTGCACTGTGCCCTGTAAATTACTTTTTTAGTGTTACAGTCACCCCCTGCACTGGTTTTAATGATGATCTTTAAATAAGGGCAATAAAAACTATCACCTGCCACTTATTTGCTCATGAGTCTTGAGGCCACCCCTGACTCTGCCAACTCACTGTTGAGCTTCATTTTATCATGATGGCCTGGGTGTAGAGAACCGAGGTTTACCTACTTGCTTGATTCACTAGTTCTGTTGAGCTTCTTTTGCAGTTTCTTATAAGTAGCATTTGTGTATTAATGATTATCATTAGCTTAAGTAGTAGCTTGGCAAGACCTGCTTTTGCTGAACATAGTGCTTCAGTGTTTTTTCTTGTTACTAAATAATGGGGTGGGGGCCGGTCCTGTGGATCTTGGATACATTACCTCTGACCTTCTTATTTAAGAGCATATTGTTGGTGTCACCATTTAGGGTTTATGATAGTAGGATTGATCTCCATCTGAATACAGATCTAAGACTTTCTTCTTAGAAAGAAAACTTGTTTTAGCTTTAATGGTTGCCACACTTTCCATGAATAATTATTTAACAGTTTTCATATTGTTCTGTGATTATTTTAATACCTGATTTAGTTAGATTGTTAAATATAGTGAATGTTACTTTAGATGCTGCAAGTGGTATGGGACCGTACCTAGGCACTGCATATATAGGATCTCTGTATTCATAAACTTCTATCTACTTCTCATGTTAGATATTTCTACCATTCCATAACCCCTGATCTTGCTAGGGGATAGGATTTACAACTTGAGGGTTATTGCATACTAGTTGGAGCTAAATAATGGTGAGTATTTTGTCATGAACATAAACTGGATAACTAATCTCATCAAGAGGGACAGACTTGAACTTTCAAAAGCTGTCACCAGGCATAATAATGTTGCAGGAGACCAATGTAAATAAGCTAGTGCACACAAAGTTAGAGGCACCAGGATATAATGTTGGCAGCTTTACTGTTTATCCTAAAGGCAGAAAAAGTCTGGTCATAATTTTATTTAGAATGGGACATTCATTTTTCATGATTAACTTAAGGGTAGCTAGGTGAGGAAGATGTGGTCAAGTCCCAAATTTATGGAGTTTTGTGTACATCAGTAAATGTGTATGCTACTCCAGGGACAGTAGCAAGGGTCTTTGCTGTAGTAGTGAAAGATTGAGTATATCTTCAGGAAGGTCTGATTCTATGGGTGAGTGACTAAAATTCACTGTGGCCCTAGATGAAATGCTTTCAGAGAGGAGAGCCCTTTCAGAACCTGCACTAGGCAAACAACTGAGTCGTTTTTCTATTATCATAGGCATAGTGGATTTGTTTAGGTAATTGGAAGTAACCTTTGCTGGGCTGTACATTTAACTTTTCCAGGCTCATCTCCTACTCTAGAATTTATCAGATAGTTGATCCAAAAGATGGTGCGTATTTGTTTGCTATCCAATTGACCCTCCCTGTTTCTATTTCTGATCACTTGCCTCTCCTTTGCTCTTTTGTACACCCTGCCATGCAGAAAACATCACAGTGGAGAGTTAACCTTTTCTAGTTAATAGTTGTGTCAACAGACATCAAATTGTGAATCTATAGCAATTCCCACCAGTAGTAGAAATTCCTTCAAATGTGATACAGCATTTTTTTTTAAAGGGAAATAGTATTGGAAAGAATAGATAAACAGTGAGGCTCATTTGCTTACCCGTAGATTTTAAGAGTACACCCAATGACTTTTTGCTTGGGAAGCAGGAAGCTTCTCAACTTTCAGAGGAGGCTAGGAGGGCCTTGATTGCCTTCTGAAGAATAAGGTTGGCCTTGATAAACACATATTTTATGTGAATAATTTAGAATTGATTCCATCTAATCAAATGTGTTTGACATTAAAGCTTATGCTGATAAAATTAAACAGATGTATCTACCACTTGCAAGACCCAAGATCAGGTATAGCTACAATTGCCCTGGAGTAAATTCTAGATTTTTTTCTAGCATTCCTCCCAGCTGTATTCAGAGGATCCTGTTATTCTGCTGACACCCATGCAGTGATACAGCAGTACTTAGATGAGCTGGATCATCTCAAGCTCTTTTTTTCCCAGGTGAATGCTTTAGCTTGACTGTTTGCAGAGGCACAGCATAGTAATCTTTTTCTAAACTTAAAAGGGGTAAGATACATAGGCTGGATTGCTTGCCCATCAAAATTCTTTTAATAGGGGTTAAGGTCTTTGTAAAGTTTTTCAGTGAATTGGGCATTGGCATCTTGAATTCCTTTGTGATCCATAACAGTTGAAGGAAGCTTCTGTTTAGCTATAAAACCAGGTAAATATTCCCTTCAGGTCAGTTTTTACTGCTCACTTACAATATTAAGCTAACTGCTCACTTACAATATTAAGCTATGATTATATGATTTTCACTTTGCTGTTGGCCTAGAGAATTAGAGTGTTACTCAGAGATATTACATTTATAGACCAAACAAGCTTTGTTCCTGGCTTTATAATGTTTGATAATTTAATGAAGACCTTAGTTAGGATAGATCATTCCTCTAGTTCCACTACACTGTTATTAGCCAGCTTGGATCCTGTGAAGGCTTTGACAGGATAAGTTGCAGGTGTCTCTCTGAGGTGCTGGTGTAAATGAGTTTTCTGTAAAGGTTGGTCTCTCCTATTCTCTCCCAGTGCTTGAATTCCTCTGTTACATTTAGAGTGGGACATGGACTTTCACAGGAGATTAGACTGTAGAGGGGCACTTGGCACGGCTGCCCTCTCTTACCCATGCTATTTGTTCTGTATTTTAAACCAGTGGCACAAGATGACAAAAGACCCACACATTTAGGGAAGAGCAATTTTCATTGTCCCTGTATGTGGATGACTTGTTAAATCTGTCAGGTCTGGGCACTAAATTAGAGATGGTGTTTGTGGAATACACTGTCTTTGGACATTTTGGACAATGCATTGGCGTAGTGGTTAGCGTTGTCGCCTCACAGCAAGTGGTTCTCTGGATTGAGTCTCGGCTGGGGTTCCTTCTGCATGGAGTCTGTATATCCTCCCTGTGTTCATGTGGGTTTCTTCCGGGTGCTGCAGTTTCCTCCCACATTATAAAGACATGCATCTGGACCGTTTCTCTCTGGGCCTCCCCTGAAAATTGGCTTTGTTCCAAGTTGGACTTTCTCGGTAAACAAATGATGTGAAGTTGTCTTATCTCGCCTTCACTCTTACTGTTTGGGTTCAGAACCGATCCTCTGTTCTGAGTCGGCCACATTTTAAAGCTCAAGATCTTCCCCTGGCTTGTGGCTGTATCCCTATCCCATCATGCTCCTAGTAAAGCTCCCCAGATCTCGTTTGCTGCTAAACAGATTGGGTGCTTCCATTTTGGCTCTGGCTAAGTTGGAGATTTTCTTGTTATCTTTTTTTGTATTTAGCTGTTTTGTGCTGTTTGACTCTTAACGTAGTTAGTTTCATTACTATTGTTAGTTTAGAGAGTTTACTTTGTGTGTGCGCTTTACTGGCCGTCATTTTTTCATTAGGCCTGTATTTACCCTATCCCAGTTTAATTTTATTATTTAGAGCCCATTTTTTAGTCGAAGGCTTCCACTGATAATTTTCTGTTTTTATTTCTACACACTTGTTTAAGTTAGAGTGCAGTAGAGGAATTTTCATTCTTGTTCCTTGATACAAACTGAAACCGGCAGCTCCTTTGAGTTAGAGGGCTGCCATTGCCCATTTAAGATAGAGGGCAATCCCTTTCCCATTTTCCCTTCCCATTTGTAACTTAAGTTTCTGCTGTTGCTCTTTAAAAAAAAAAAAAAGGTGGGGGGGGGTTCTGTTTTTACAGCTGGTTGTTTGTTACATTTTTTGACTAGTAGAACTCTTGGTGTATTGTAGCCGTTGTATCCCTTTAGCGTGATGTCTAAGGAACATAGAGAATCTAAGCCCTCGGGCTTTAAGAAGTGCGAAAAAAAAGATGTCCATTACTGATGGGCACAATATATGTGTATATAGTCTTGGGCCCTTGTATTTCCAGGAAACATGCAGTATTTGTCATGCCTTTAGCCCTAGAATATTTCTAGAAAGAAAAAATAAACTTATTGCCAGAGGATTACTAAAATTGCCTTTTGCTGAAGCATTGGAAGAAGGTCAGGGCTCCTCCAAACCTAATAAGTCTCCTTATTCAAAATCCGACAGATCTGGAAAGAGATCTTCTCCTTCATCTGGCCAATCGGAGCCAGCCAAAAAACTGACTAAAGTTACTTCCCCGGACCCGAAGCTTACTGGGCCGAGAAGTGTACATAATCGGCTGCTTTGACTTCGGGGCCGAAAGAATTTGAGCTACTGAGCCGGTCTCCCCTACACTAAGGTCACCTCTACTTCAACAATTTCCTGCCCCCCCTCTTCTTGGTTGTCCATGAGTCTTTTAGACGATGATGTGGATTGGGTGGTGCGCAGACTACTAAAGACACTGGCGCTGGTCAAACTCCTCTCTGCTCCAACCCAGAGGGATTCAGAGCTGGCCAAGACTTCCCCGTCAACATCAATTTCTCCTCCGAGCTGACTCTGGACCTTGAAGCTGGAATGCCTGGAACTAATTGCTGTGGAATCATCGGTGTCGGGACCCATCTTGGGATCTTCGGACCTGACGTCTGCTCCAGCATCCTTGGTTCTGCCTGAGGAGTCTAGGAGCCGATGCTGTCTGGTCGAGTCCGGTGAGTTGAGACGGTTTGAACATTTGTCAGATCCAAACTTGCCTCTCAGGGCTTCGGCACGGATGAAGTCAGGACCTACTTCGCTTCAGAGCTGACCCCCTTGGTTCCGGGGATCTCTTCTGCCTCTTCGGAGTCTACATACATCTGAACATCGAGATTCTGATGATCGAGGTTTCGAAAATATATATATACACACACACACACACACACACACACACACACACACACACACACACACAAAACAAAAAACTTCAAAAACACAAGAAAGGCAGCTTCGGAGGCATAGAACACCATGCACCAATTTAATATTCACAGAACATACGGACGCACAGTAAAGTTAAGCGCTTTTCGCCCGGTAGGTTCACCGGACTTCTTCAGACAAAAAATAAGCAAGCACATTAATAAAAACACACAACAACCTATTCTGCCATCTACTGCAACCAATCACAGCACTAAAAAAGACAATTAGCAATTAACAATGTAGGCATCAGTATGAACAGCTGTCCGCCCTTTTAAAATACTGTTAGGTGTAAACTGTAACTTTAAACAGTAAAACCTGTCTAAAATACATAGTGCTCTAATAAAACTTACTCATAATCCTAACAAAACCACCGTGCAATCAGTGGTAACATATAATAGGTAAACATATATACTTAAGTTAGGCTCAAAATGAACCAACTTTATGGTTACTGTATTAATAAGTAAAACCAAAAAAACATATACACATATAATAAAATTTGTGAAATTAGATAAAAGTTCAATATACAAAATAATATACATGAATCTATAATTCTGTTATTGTTACTAATATGCTAGTGAAAATGTGTACACAAATGCTCCTGTCTACTCATCCTTACTCTCTCATCTAGTCAAACATCTGGACTGTAGTAGAGGGCCAGGCCTCAACGAGGTTGTGTCAGTTTCTAGTATTTTAAAATTAAGAAGTTTGACTAGGTTGTTGTGGGTTTTTATTAATGTGCATGCTTGTTATTTTTTTGTCTGAAGAAGTCCGGTGAACCAACCGAACGAAAATCGCTTAACTTTACTGTGTGTGTCCATATGTTCTGTGAATATTAAATAGTTTTTTTGTGTTCTATGCCTCCGAAGCTGCCTTTCTTGTGTTTTTGAAA
The DNA here is from genome assembly GCF_019279795.1 of Protopterus annectens. Lineage (NCBI taxonomy): Eukaryota > Metazoa > Chordata > Ceratodontiformes > Protopteridae > Protopterus > Protopterus annectens. Next base: position 538,904,528 of record NC_056731.1, read on the forward strand.
TTTTTTGTTGTGCTTTGCATTCTTTGGTTGTATATATATATATATATATATATATATATATATATATATATATATATATATATATATATATATACACACACACACACACACACACACACACACACACACATGTGTGTGTGTGTGTATATATATATATATATATATATATATATAGAGAGAGAGAGACGGGTGTGGGCCTTTGTGTGTGTGTGTGTATATATATATATATATATATATATATATATATATATATATATATATATATATATATACACAGTGGACATAAAAAGTGTACACACCCCTGTTAAAATGCCAAGTTTTTGTGATATAAAAAAATTAGACCACAGTAAATCATTTCAAAACTTTTCCCACCTTTCATGTGACCTATAACCAGTTTAATTCAATTGAAAAATAAATCTGTTAGGGAAAAAATATAAAAAATAAAAAAGTACAGTAAACTGATTCCATAAATGTGCACGCCCTTAAACCGATACTTTGTTGAAGCACCTTTTGATTTAATTACAGCATTCAGTATTCTTGGGTAGGAGTCTGTCAGTGCCCACTCTTCCTTGCAAAAGATGATGGTCAACTATGTTGAGGAAGAAAGCCCCCAAAAAAAAAAAAAAAAAAGAATACATATCCTTTGTTCTTGCCAAAGGTTTATTCAGTCATATCCCTGAATTAATGTGTTTTCTTTTATCTTTTTTTTTTCCCCAATAAACATCTTTATTAAATTATTACATATGACATAGGCAGTCTTACATTTATATAAATGAAAAACAAACAGCATTGACATCACTGTAGTTGCAGACACTATACATCATAGACACCATTGAAACAACTGTAGTTGCAAACACTATACATCATTTATAATCTATCCAGTCATTGTCAGTTAAGCATCATATGGCTCATTCAAATCCTGCCTCTTAAACCTTGTTCCTTCTCTGCATATATTTTTCCCACAATTCCCATTTTTTCCTATGTAATTTGGTTCATAGGTGTGTCCTAGGCTAATGGCCCTGGAGCCTTAACAAACCTAGCCTATAGCATTACCTTGACATTGTGCCACCCAATCTTAGTTCCCAGTGCCTTTGTTGAGTAGAGCCACTGGAGTGATCCCAGGGGTGAATTTTCTATTTCCCATCCACTCATCAAGGTTTCTCTTGAAGAGGGCCTGTGAAGTGCTCTGTTTCCCATATATGGGAAGTGTATTCCATAACAAGGGCAGTGTCTGGGTAATGAAACTGTTCCTCCAGCATGTTCTGTTGATTGTGGTAATGAGGATGAGGTACCTTAACTCTGCCATTTCACTACACTCCTAAAAAAGGTGTTCCCAGCCACCTCTTTCCTGCCCATCATACTTCCAGCATTTGCTATCCAGCTAAAGAAAAATTCTTTGGAGTTTACTTTGGTATAAAAAAATACCCATGTAAACACTTCCAGGCAAAGCTCTTAAATCCCTTGATAGGGAAACCAATCTCTAACCTATAGTTCAAATAAATACTTTGCCTCTTCCCATTCTGTCACCTTTCCCTTTCTAGTTATTTGCTCCCAATAACTTGGTTCTTTTGCCAGTTTTTTCCAGTAAAAGCCCCCCCCCCTGCCTATTATCTGTATCCCTAACCACAGTCATCCCTATTGGCAGAATCTCTCTCTTTTTTTTTTTTTCATTCTCATAGGTTCTTAGGTAGGTACTAGGCTATTGGCCCTAGGGCCTATATAAGCCTAGCCAAAAAGGTATCCTGGCTTTCGCCACCCAAGAAAATTATTTTCCTGTGCCCCTGTCAAGCAGAGCCACAGAGGTGATCCCCGGGGTGAATTTCCTATTTCCCATCCAATCAACAAGATTTTTCTTGAAGAGTGCCAATGAGGAGCTTTGTTTGATATAGATAGGTAGTTTGTTCCGGAGTATGGGCAGTCCCTGGGACAGGAATCTATCCCTCCAGCATGTTCTGTTTATTGTGGCGACAAGGTTTAGTCCCTAGAGCTTGTAGCTTGGAGGGATTGGGATTTCTTTAAGTGGAGCATGTCCAACAGCTCTGGATTTGACATAGCTTTGTATGTTAGGCAGAGATCGCCTCTGAGTAGTATGCCTGACTGTAGAGTCACCTGTGACTAGAGTGTTGGGTACTTTGTTGTGCCTTATGGGCTGTGTTTGAGTGGCACATTGAGTTTGTGGGTTGTGTGTCATTTGGGTTGTGTTGTGGGGTGGAGGTTGCTTGAATTTCTGCTTTGAAGGTCTCTGTTGCTTGAACAGATTTTTATTGAGAGCCTCTGCGAATGTAGGTGTGTGTTTTGTGTTTCCCTGTATCTGTTTTGGTGGTGTAGGTTTTGAGAGACTATGTGATGAGTGTGGTGTGGTGCAAGTGTTTATTTTCTCCTCTTGACTCTCTAGTCCAGTCTTGGGTGAAGAGAGCTTTGCTTCCAGTATGGCTATAGAAGTGCATTTCTCACAGGTTGTAGTGTTAGATGGTAGGAGGAGAGGGTTGTCTGTGTACATGAGGCAATTGCTGCATTGCCCCAAGATGCCCAGATTCATCAGGTAGACAGGGGAAAACACCGGGAGGTAACCCTTAGACATGCCTTGTTAGTTGCTTATTTATTAAGTACTTAAAACTGTTTCCTCTAGACAAGTGAGGAAAGTTGAGTGCTGTAATAATTTGTAGCTTATTTAGTGCTTACAACAAGTTCTGAGCTCAAAGAAATAGATTTGAGTGCTAAAACTAAAAAACTGGTAGTATTAAGGGAACATTTGAAGAGCAGACTTTATGGGGCCAGGAATAGTTTAACCCTAGTTAAGCGGCGGTGCATAAAGTATTTATATATATATATATATATATAGCAAATGAGCAAATTGATTTAAACAAATGAACCAATAAAAAGCTAAAAACTGACCCCCGTTCCAGCAGTGTTCAGTCAGACAACTTCTAACTGCACACTCCTGCCACTAGGGTGCAGGGGAACCTTCTCCAAAAAAAGATGGTCTGGATTAGTGCTCAAGTTATACAACCAAAGCTATATTCAACAGGTCTGAATTTAGTCTATGCTACACCAAACAAGGCATACCGATTTCAGAAAGAAATATTTGAAATAAGCAGGCACAGTAAGCCTTTAACCAGAAACTCCCAGCTCAGAAGGGCAGAATCTACCCTCTCCTCCCACAAGAGTACAGACCACACCTTCTTAATGTAAAATAATTGGCCCGAAGCCCAAGTGCTTAAACCAGAACTTATACACTTTTAGAATAACAAATAACCTTCAATCAGCAACTCCCAACTTAAAAGGATGTAAGCTACCTGTCCTGCCACAACAGTGCAGACCACAAACCTTAATGTAAAACAACTGGTCTGTAGCTCAAGTGCTTCAACCAAAGGCTTAGAATAACAGTTACAATGTAATCAGGCTACTAACAAGCAGTAATAAATGCAGCAGAATAAATGCAATTAAGTATTTTTAAGAACAAGCAGCAAAAGCAAAATAAAGTAGGAAGGAACACAAATACAGTAAAAGCAGATGAATAAAGTACAATTTTTATATAACAATAGAAAATAAGCAAACTGATTTAAACAAATTACCCAATTAACCAGTAAAAAAGCTCAAAATTGAGCCCTGTTCCTGCAGTCTTCAATCAGACAAGTTCTAACTGCACACTCCTGCCACTAGGGTGCATGGGGACCGTCTCCAAAAAAGATGGCCTCGATTAGTGCTCAAGTTATATAAACAGAGCTAGATTCAGGATTTCTAAATCTAGTCTATGCTACAGCAAGGAAGGTGTACCAATTTCAGAAAGAAACAGTTCAAATAAACAGGCACAATAAGCCTTTAACCAGAAATTCCCAGCTCAGAAGGGCAGAATCTAGCCGCTCCTCCCACAAGAGTGCAGACCACAAACCTTCTTAATGAAAAATAACTGGCCTGAAGCCCAAGTGCTTTAACCAGAACTAATACACTTTTAGAATAACAGACACTGAGCCTTCAGTCAGCAATTCCCAACTTAGAAGGATGTAAGCTACCTGTCCTGCCACAGCAGTGCAGACCACAAACCTTCTTAATGTACAACAACTGGTCTGAAGCCCAATTGCTTAAATCAAAAGGCTTAGAATAACAGTTACAATTTAATCAAGCTACTACCAAGCAGTAATAAATGGAGCAGAATAAATACAATTGAGTACTTTTAAGAAGATTCAAAAGCAAAATAAAGGGCAATTTTTAAGTAAAGTGCAAGGAGAGAGGAAGAAGGAGCAGAAGAAAAATTCAAGGTTAAGAACCTAGGTTGGTTGGCCTTCTCAAATGTTCTCTCTTTATTAAGTAGAGTGAACAGCAGACTGGTTTAGTTCTTAGAATACTTCCTGCTGTTTTATGGATATCATACTCTGGATGTTTTTTGTTTTTCTCCTTGAGTCTGCATCCAAAATCCCAGTCTCTCATTATTTCTTGAGATTCCCTCTTGTGTCATCATAATTCCTTTCCACTTTGAATTGTAGTTTTTTGTTTGTGATTTGTATAAGAGCCTTATCTGTGTTGTTCTGAAATACTACCTCAAATTGTTTAATCCTAGTCCACCTTGATTTTTGGTAGAATTTTTTTATCCCACTTGATCCTTGCTATCTTCCCTTCCCAGATAAAATCCTTCAACACTTGATAATTGCTATCCACAACTTCTCCTCTGGTTGATAAAAATATTCCTGGCTTGTGTATAAGAGTAAAGGGACTAAAAACATTTTAATTGCATGTACTTTGTATCTATATCTATATAACAAAGCTTCCAGTTTCTCAGTTTTTGTATTGTCTTCTGTTTAGTCTCTTCCCACATATCATTAGCTGCCCAACAGAGTAATTTCTAATCCAATCTCCTAAATACTTCATTTTATCATGTCCCAGTTAATATGGATATTGTTGGACCAATTTTTGTGTGGGGTACATAATTTACCTTTATTGCCTTGGTTTTAGCTTCATTAGTTTTCTATCCCTACAAGGTTTGAAATTGTCTTAAAATATTCCACAACACTGTAATGTTCCTTTCTGTTTTTTTCATATATAAAATATCACCTGCGAATAGAGCCAACGTTTCCTGACTACCATACCAATTATATCCTTGAATTTCTGAATCCCTTATTTTCTTTGCCATTGGTTCTAAATATAATGCAAACAGTAAAGGGGAAAACTGGCCAACCCTGCCTGCTTCCTGTACTCAAGTGTAAGTTATCAGAGAGGACCCCAGCCATTTAAATGTTCACCGCCAATCCCTCATATATAACCCTAATCAACCTTATAATTGTGTCAGGGAAAGCAAATGCTTCCATTGCCCTGCTCATGAAGTTATAGTCTACTCTGTCAGATTCTCTCTCTGCATCAAGATCCACCAATACCAGTGGTATTTTCTTACATTCTGCCTCCCTCTGGATCATCACTGTTCTGTTAATATTGTCAAATGTTTGCTTCCCCTCCACAAAACCATACTGATCCATACCTATCAATTTTGGTTTCACTTTTGCCATTCTTTTCATTATAGACATAAACACTTTATAATCATGTTTTAGTGTTAAAGTGGTCCTGTATGAAGTTGGATCCCATGGATCTTTACCCTGTTTAGGTATTACCATTACCACCACTTTCTTTCAGGATGCTGGTACTTCTCCTCCTCTTAAAATACTGTTAAAGAAAACCATCTAGATCTTTATAAGTTTTTCCCCCTAGCTTCCAAACTCCACAGGAATACCATCTGTTCCTGGGGATGTTCCTGTAGATTGCTTATACATAGCCATTGTTATGTCAACTCTTCCTGACCTGTTAGTAATTGAGCCTCATCTACATGTCGTTGTGCTAAAAGTTTTTGTGCTCTAGAATTATTATCAAAAAACAGTTGCTTAACAACAATCTTTCTAAACTCGTGCATATTATTGAGGTAATCCCTTATTTTTTGTTTAGCATTCTGCAGTTGCTCCTTTTCTTATTCTGAGAGCCCTCCTATTTTGCAATACTACCATATCTCCCGTTCCTTTATTTCCACTCTAGTTTTAAACTCCACTTTAATTTTATCCCATGCTATAGCGATATTTTCAGAAGAAATTTCTTCTCAAGTAGCTCCTGAATTCATTCCAAAACCCATCTTTTAAATTCCTCTCTTGTCAACCGATAGGTGTTGAAAGCACCAGTGTCTCATTTTTATTTCATTACCTTCCATTTTTATTTTAGTTATTGTTGGAGCATGATCTGAAATATTTATTGGGTGCATTTCAAGACCTTCAATTAAATGCACATGTTCCTGAGAAATGTAAATTCTGTCTAGCATAGCCTAGTTTTTGTAGCTTGAGAGTAATGTGTAAATTCACTCTTAAAATCCTAGTACTGAATGCCATCTTCCGTGCCATACATTTGTATAAGTTTCTTCAAAAATCTACCCTCCCTTGTTGTATTTTCTCTTTTAAGCCCCTCAGACACATATGTTGCAAACCAAATTCCGGTCTCCACCTATAAGTAATATTCCTTGCTGAAAGCTGAATATTTCTCCCAGAAGTTTCTTAAGCTCCATCATAACAGTTTGAGATGGCATGTAAATGCATGCCAGTGTAATCATCCTCTCTTGCCAGTAGCCCCTTAGTGCTATATATCTTTCTTCTATCACTATTGGTGCTCCTCTTGCAATTAATATTAATGCTCCTTTTTTCCTTTGCTGCAGATATTCCACTGAATAACCGTCCTAAAAACCTTTCATTGTCAAATGCACACATTCACTTCTTTCCAGGTGTGTCTTATGTAACATAACTGTTTGCACTCTACATTTTTTATATTGTTCACTATTCTTTTTTAGATTTATCCATAAGATCATTCAGATTGAAAGACATTACAGAAAACATCATTTTCTTTTATACTAATTATTATCACCTTTTATGTGTAACTGCTTTTTTGTTAAATGTCTAGTTACGTTTGTTACATGCATATACTGTTAAGTAGGTTGGTATTATACACAGCTGTTTGTTGTCATATCCATTTGAGCCTATGCCACATCTTGCATAACGTTTTTTGAAAGCCCTCAAACAGAACACCCCCCCTCCCCAGAACCCCCTAATACCTATCAACTTAATAGTAATGCACAAAACTGTGTACATCTTCAAATATTGAAGTTTTTGCTTCCTAATAAGTACAAATGTTCTGTGTTGATAGCCACACAGACAGGCTAGAGTTAACCAAAAATAAATGTTAGTCATGTTAAGATGCATGGTACATCCTGTGCTATTAGTAAGTGCTCTTTGATTTTGTCTATCTTTGTAGCTCTCCCAGCTGAGAAAACACTTAAAAGCTTTAAGTAAACACTTTCTCCAAGCCATTTCTTTTTATCAAATTGTCTTCTGGTGACATGCAAAACAGACACAAAACTGCTAAGGATACTTTGTTTACCAGAAAAAAAGCCTTATGGTTTACGTGCTTTGTAATAAACTTGTACTGGATAATGCCTAGGGTCTTAACCCAATCATTGCACTATGCAAGCATGGGAAGAAGTACAGTAATTTTTCTTTTGTCATACTCTCTTAACCAGACCTTTCCTCTCTCCCACCTTCTCTTCTTCTTTTTTTTTTTTACATTACAGTACCTACATTTCTTAAAACTGAAAAAAGAAAGGGAGAGAAGAAAGGAGAAAAAAACACCTGTTTATATTAGTATCCCCATTGCATTTAAAAAAATGAGAAAATTTCACTTCTAGTCTAATTGGCTTGTCTTATCTTTAAATCTCTCTTAGCTGGGAATTCCCTGATTGCTTTTAGAGAACTCATGTCCTAACCAATTTCTCTGTTCTTTTCTCTCAGCAATCCCCCTTCCGCCAGACTGTCTCCAGTTTCTCTTTCTCAGATTAGCTGTCTGGTTTTAATATCTCCATGAATACAGTTTCTCTTTATCACAATGTTTCCATTGAAACATGAAGAACAGCCGCAAGATTTGTTACAAAGTATACGTGCATTTGATAGAAAAAAAAAGCCACATAATATTCAATATTCTTTTTCATTTACTTGCTCCCTTTTAAAACTAATTAATATAAGTTCCTTAATCCAATCATTTCCCCATGCAAAGTATGAGAAAAAAGCACATCAATTAACTTTTTCATGCCTTTTTAACCAGACTCTTTTTACATTGCATTGCCTATATTTCTCAAAACTGTACAAGAAGAAAGAAGAGTGGATAAAAAAACAGCACCTGTTTACAATCCCTATTATAATTAAAAATAGCATGCAAATAAAACCATATACCACAAATGCAGTACTGTTAAGAAAATATTTTTTACTTGCAGTTAGCTTTCCTCCCTTCTCTTCCCCTCCCCAAACTATTTTCCTAATATTAGACATGAAGTAGGGCATGCACTTTATTGACCTCCCCCAGTCCAACAAATTTTGAAAAAGTCCAGTATTTCTAGATTTTCTTGTTCTGTCATATTTCACAAATGTAATTATTGCATTGTAATCCAACAGTAAGTTACTGGTTTTATTACTGCTCACCATTGCCCAGATCCTGTCTCTGCTTCATTTCCAACATACTCTCAGTTCTTTTAGTCAACTCTTGTGCTCCCTTACTTCTCTCCAGAATTTTCCATTGAAATGCTGGAAAAGGTTTCACAGGTATACATACTCTGTGGTCTTTTATTACCAGAAGAACAAGAAGCAAATTCTCCTTTTGTTTCACGGCTCACTTTTTGTTGGTCAGACTTTTGCATTTCCTCCTTAGCATGCACTTCATCATTTTTTTTTTCACTCCAGGGAAGAATACCTTAAAAACAGCTGGATGGAGCAGTTTGAATCTTACACCTGTGTCTCGGTATGCCGTGAATAGTGGAATTAATTTACTCCTGCCTGGTTTATAATGAGTAAGCATTCTCCACAAACAGTCTGCTGTCTCCCTCTTTTAGTATTTTTTCCTTTTGCCATAGTTTTGTCCGAATCAACTCCTTCTGTTGGTAGGATTGCATCTTTACTATTAAAGGTTTAGGTTGCTTTCATATAGCTAGGTTTGGCGCATACACGCGATGTATCCTTACAGCCATCAACTCCTGCTGGCGAATACCAGTCCAGTTGCTTATTTGTGCTTTCGTAAAAATTAATGGAGTCTGTTCCTTTCAGCTTCCCTTGTATAGCTGAAAATCTCAGGTTTTCCATATGTGCTCTGTCCTCTAATTCTGTTATTTTTTTAAACATCTCTTCCTAATTATTTTCATATTCAAACAGCCTTTTCTTCATTTCGACCTCTGATTTTTGCAGCTTTATCATCTCATCTGAATATCTGTTTATAGCTTCTTCCTTTTTTTTCCAGCCTTTTTTTGTTTTGTTGATTTACTCCATCAGTGTTTTGTTTATTTTAATCAGGTCTATATGCAGTTGTCTTGTATCTTCCTGTAGGTTACTGGAAGTCATGTCTGAAGGTTGCATTGCTTATACTAGTCCAGTTGCTTATTTGTGCTTTCATAAAAATTAATGGAGTTTGTTCCTTTTAGCTTCTCTGGTATAGCTGAAAATCTCAGGTTTTCCCTTCATGCTCTGTCCTCTAATTCTGTTATTTTTTGAAACACCTCTTCCTAATTGTTTTCATATTCAAACAGCCTTTTCTTCATTTCGACCTCTGATTTTTGGAGCTTTATCATCTCATCTGAATATCTGTTTAAAACTTCTTCCTTTTTTTTTTCCAGTCTTTTGTTGTTTGTGTTGATATACTCCATCAGTGTTTTGTTTATTTTAATCACGTCTGTATGCAGTTGTTTTGTATCTTCCTTAGGTTACTGGAAGTCATGTCTGAAGGTTGCATTGCTTTTTGCTGAAGTGCTGCAGAACTTTCCTCAGTCAGTGTTTCTTCCTCACTTTTTTAGCAGAGTTTTTTTCCTGTTCTTCTGTATTTCTTTATTCCTGGCATCCAGGCAGTGTATTTACTAGCCAGTTAGTGACATTTACCCATAAACACAAGTTTACTGGATTTTACTGATTAGTTTCTTTTTTTACACTGGGAGAGCTAGAAACAAGCTGTTAGTCAATGTGCAGCCATCTTAGAAGATTCTAAATTAGTTGGTTTTCAAATCATATTTTAAATCCAGAGTTATACAGGGAAGGTGAACTAGACATAGTTGACATACAGTGGTTCAGGTTTTTGATTCCTAAGCAAAGATCCATTATCCTGACCTTCAACCATTTCATGTGTGGAGTTTGCATATTCTCACCTTGTCTTTACGGGGTTCCTCCCAGAAATATACTGCATGTTTCTACCACAAATGTTAGAGGTATGCCAACAGAGTGCACAAGAAGTTGAATGGAGTCATTGAAGTTACACATAATATAGGTGGTACGTGTTGGTGGAAGGGTTGTATTGACTGCATACTTCAGGCATCTGTGGTGGTGTGCAGTGTCCTCTACATAGGAGAACCTCATTCACAGACTATTTACTGTTTCAGAACTATACACTTGTAAAAACTGGCTCTAGGTGATTTGGTGACATTGAGTAATGTTGCCAAAAATTGGCATGGGTATTTGCTAGTTGTAAGTGGACTTGAGGACACAGCCTACTTTGACCTATGACAGGGATCTATGGTAATAGTGAGAGGGTTTTGTGTCCCTGTGCCTCTTTTGGTCAGTGTCTGCCCAGCATAAAGCCCAGCAGCCTTGGCTCAATAAGCTGCGGTCTGACTGGTGTTCAGTTGTCCACCCAGGATTACTTGTGATAGTTCTGTTGAAGGAAAGCTGGAAGTAAAAATAAACATGCTGCCAAAAATGAGCTAAAGATTGCTGCAGTGAATATAGCATCACTGATGCAGCTTGAAAGTGTATGATATCGATGGTAAGGAGAAGACTAGACATCATCTGCATCCAGTAAACAAGGTAGAAGGGCAGTGCAGCACTGCCACTGGACTTAGGATTCAGACTCTACTTCAGAAGGGGAGGAAAGACTAAAAATGGTGCGGAAGTTGTGGTGAGGGAGAGTCTTTTGAAGACAGTAGATCGGATACCATCAGAATTCGCGATAGACTCTAGTGTAAAGATAGGGCAGTATTAATAATCGCAGCCTATGTCTTCATTTAGGTTACAGTTGCAGAAACTACTAGATAAAGAATGACAGTATAAGCTAGTGTTGATAACGGGGAACCTGAATGCTTGTATCATGGCAGACAGATCATGATATGAGTGTTGCCTGGGTCCACATGGGAGGAGCAACATTAATAAAGGAGTGACCACTGTAGAGTTCTGTCTGGCAAAGGGCTTGAGGATGGCCAATGCATGGGTCACAGAGAGAGATTCACAACTTCATATGGAAGAGTTTTAAACATTCAGCTCAAGCTTACTGGTAAGGAAATGGCATAAGGGTGGAGGAAAGGGCTCTTGGGCCTTACAGGGACAGCAGTTGGCTTCAAACTTAATTTCTAGTAGGCAATTCCACTGTGAAAGGGTTCCCCTATGGGGACTTATTTCCCTTTAAGAAAATATTTGTAAATTTTATTTGCAGACTAAAAGCAGTATTTCTCCTTTAATAAAGATGGAATTTTTAGTATTAGGATTAATTTTATGGTACAAGTGTACTGCATTTGAGAACTTTTATTTGTGTGTGTAGGATTTAATGATCGGGAAGTATTTTACATAGCAAGAACTATATTTGAACTTGAATACTTGTGCACACTTTGACACCTTCAGTTTGTACTGTCAGGGCATCAGAAAATGGGGCTTTAAATTCTGATAGTTTTTTTTATATACTGTTTGTGCTTTACTTTTGAACAAGTTTGTGTGGGAAGTGTAAATGTATGCATAGCTTGTGAGCACTTGTCTGACAACTTACCTTCTGACTGACTTGTTAGAGTTGTGCTTAATGGCAATCAGGCTTCTTCCTCTGCTACAACATGGATACTTAACTTTTATCGTGCTGGCTCTTCTCCCTCTGTACTAAAAAGAAAAAGCAATGTATTCAAGAGCCCTTGCCACCACCACAGACTTAGGGCCTCAGCTGTTAGTGGGTGAATCTGTAGTGGCTGAATATTGTTCCTCAGACTACTCAGTTTTAGCTGTGGGTCCCTTTGATGTAGCCCCTTCAGCCATTGTGGACTGGTGGGTTAGCCATGTCCTCTGTAGCTGTTCAAATGTCTGATCCATGCATGGTCTTGGAGATACTCCAGGTATGTTTTCTTGCAGGGGAAAGAGACCTCTTGCCAAGGTGAAGTGCCATCCCCTATCCGGTCTTCCTCCAGAGAGGTCCCTGCAAAAAAAAAAAAGTTAGAGTAAATGGTGTATGTTTGTAAAGATGATTTCCTTACCTTAGCCAGGAAGTAATTACATACTTTTAATCCTGGGACTCGAAATCTTTACCAGAATGAATTCACAGTAAAGAAATTCCTGAGGAAAGTTTGCCAAAGGATTCTGATATTTTTTTAGAGATGGACCTTCTTCTCATGGAGATTCACAAGCCCAAAATTCTGATTCCGAGGAAGGTTTGCCCTCCTTTGGAGGTGTTATTCTTTTTATAAACTATTTCCAGGATGTATAATGTATTTCTTTGGAAACTCATTGATATTCCCCCTCACCTGAGATGAAACTATGATACGTTGCAAGTGGATGTGCCACACATCACACCCATCCTTTTGGCAGCCCTGGAGAATATATAAATGCACCTATAATAACTTTGACTCACAAACTTCATTCCCCAGAAAGGCAGCTAGACTTTATAAAGTACCTCAAGCTAACAAGTTCTTGTTTTCTCATCTTAGGTCTGACCCAGCTGCCATTTTGCAAGCTTTGCCAGCTGAAAACATATTATTGGTCAATATTAACCTATCTTATTTCGATATTCTTAACTACCAAGCACTTGCATAAAAGTTCATTCTTAGTTGTGCAAACTGTTTTGACGGAGTACCTTGCCACATTTCATTCAGAAGTTAGATGCTGTCTGAATCCTATTATTTTAATTTGTCTCAAGTATCATTTCTGCCTGGTAAGCAGTTTTCCCTTGTCCTGTGATTTGGTTCCCCCTAGTCACTTTACTTTCCACCATGCTCCTCCCTTCCTCTTTTTTCTGTTGCACTCCATGTAGAGGGAGATTGGGAGACTCTGAGATGGACTTTTGGCACACAGTCTGTTCCTTCTAGTCAGCTAGAGCTTTGGAGCTGAGGCATTCTACCCAACCTTTGCTGGGGAAAGAAAGGAAAAAGATAACATTAGTTGACACATCTCTTATGTCATTGATTCCTTTGCATCTTAGTGGGTGGAAGTTCTTGGGGGAAAGTAAAGCTTTAGAAGTTGGGCTGAGTGCAGGATATCAGAAAAAATAGGACTGCGACAATAAATCTATTAGAATAACACAACTGTACTTCTAACATTATTTGAAGAGATTGTTTGGTACTAATTTTCTTTCACTCCAGGCAAGACTAAGAAGGTTGCGTCTTGGCTAGCTGTATCCATTTAACGCTGCATGTTACTTCAGTTTCCATTTTTTCTTGTAGTTTACATTCTGAGGTCATTACAGAGGTGACCTATAACTGGATAATAGCAGTATGGTGTGTGCCTACTAGGTGATTTTCCAGTGACATAATAGAGGACATGGTTGCAAACTGTGCAAAAGTCATTTTGCAAGCAATGTGTGCATAACCACGTGTAATAGTTGATGTTGCTGTACTGTATCAATACCTTGAACAATTTCTACTATGCATTTGTTAATCATGTCAGATGATAAAACATTACGTGTACTGCTAATTCTTTATGCATAATACCACAAATGTTGTTGCTGACCCATACTTTATATCCTGACCACTGAGTGGAAATACTGACTACAACAAGTGTGATCATCAACTGCATTCTATATAGTGGGTAATATACATTACAGAGCAGGCTCAGTTGTAGTACTAGATATGTGTGTGACAGACTTCTACTCCTTAACTGTGCATTATGCTTTTCATACACTGTGTTACATTTCAGGATTATTAGTGCAGTAACACAGTAGTGCACTGTACATGCTGGAACATATGATATCTACTTCCAGGCTTAGACTGTGTGCAGAGATGATATTGTGGCCACTGTGTTTTAAAATCATTGGCATATTGGATGAGTGATCTTTCATTTAGATTGTGTAGCTATTATAGGTTTATAGGTTGATACTAGGCTATCTGCCCTAGGGCATTTATAAGCCTAGCCAGAGTGTGTTTGGCTTTCGCCACCCTTTTAGATTAGTTGAGTGTGCCTCTGTATAGTAGGTCACAGAAGTTAGCCCTTTTAAGGTTAGTTTACTGTACCTCTATCAAGCAGGGACACAGAAGAGATCCCAGGGGTAAACTTACGATCTCCCATCCACTCGTCAAGATTTCTCTTGAAGAGGGTCAGTGAGGGGCTCTGCCTAACGTGGATTGGGATTTTGTTCGAGTGAGAGGAGCCTCTGGGATATGAATCTGTCCCTCCAGCATGTCCTATTTATTTCTGTGCTGAGGTTCAAGTCCCTGGAGCATGTAGCTCTAAGGGATTTGGATTTCCTGAGGTGAAGCATGTCCATTAATTCTGGGTTGGACATGGCTTTATATGTCAGACACAGATCGCCTCTGAGCAGGCGGTACGCAACTGAGTAGAGCTGGAGTTTCTTTAGCCGAGCTGCATAGGGCATCTGTTTGAAGCCCCTTGATCCTCTTGGTGAAATACTTTTGGGGTCTTTCCAGTTGCTGCAGGTGTCGGGTAAGATACATCCCAAACGGGGCATTGTACTCAATTATGGGCCTGATGAGTGATTAGTAGAGGGGCACAGTGGCCTCTCTTGATCTAGATGTGAACCCTTTTGTGATAAGGTGGGCTACATAGAAGGTCTTTCTAACCACTTTGGCAACGTGACTGTCAAAGGAGAGATTGCTATCTACTTGGGTCCCCAAGTCCCTAATTACTTCTTCCGTACTTAATGGATTACCACCTATGTGATCATTTGTGGGCACTTTCTTTTTCCCAAAGGGGATGACTATGCACTTTTTGGCATTTAGCTTTAGGCCATGGCTCTGGCACCAGTTGTCCGTCTCTGTGAGACCCTTTTGGAGGATGCTTGTGTCAGCCGGAGAGTCGATTACGGCACCTAGTTTGCAGTCTATCTTTTAATACATTAAGTGCACTTTCCATTCAGTGTTGTGTTTAGTACAGATGGAATGTTGTCATCTGCTAATATAGAAGAGGTGATGACTAAGTTAAAGGAGCTGCCAGCAGTTTAACTTCATGAAGTGATAGGGACTGGGTCTTTATGGATTTATAATTCAGTTGTCTTTGAGTGTGGTGGAAGAGGACTGGAAGAAGCAGCATCAGGGGAAAATGGTACGAGAGTATCACAGACACTGTGTATTGTGTAATGGTCAGAAATGTATTAAATCTTAATTGTTGTAGTATGTTTACAGGTGGTCAAGTTTATATTTCCCAAGCTTCATGTGCTTAAAATCACAAGATGATAAGGAACAGAATGTCGAAGACTAATTTCCATAGGAAGTTACTGCCAGTGTGGTCTCTAAATCTGTGCTGTCAGTGATACTTTTTTTTGGGAGATTTTTCCCTTCATGGTTTTGCAGCCATGGAGTTGATATATATAAGTTCAGAGTGAATGGGTTCCTTAGCCACCTCAAGGAATGTGCAGGTGGCTTGAACCGTGCAAAAAATGCTTATAGTTTCAGTTTAAGCCCTTAGATGTCTTAGACATTTGTGTTTGGCAGTGTGAATTCTCAGTATTGTGTTATTGTGATTTTCATAGTGTGTCCGTTCAGCAGTATTCATTGTATAGGATGCATGACTTGGCTGTGGTAAGATGTATTTTTCTTTTGTAATTTAATCCTTAAGTAAGTGGACTGTTAATTACATTTGCACTTATGATAACTTATAATTAATAGGTGGGGGTGATGCATTATTTTTTACTTACATTAAAGTATTTCTAATCGACAGTGAAAATGTAGTTTACTTCTTGAAAAATATTTGTGGTATTCTACAACTCTGAAAATATTTTCCTATTAAAAAGTTGATTTGGTTGATATTTGATAGTAAGATGGGACTGCAAATGGGGGATAGTTCCATGAGGACCATTGAATTAAACATGAATATAATTTTGAAAGAATGTATGGAGCAATATATATTTTGTACTTGTGTTTGTTTCTTTAGAGTAAGTGCAGTCCCATGGAATAGATTTGGTTCATTACATAGTTTCAGTACACATCAACTAAGATTTTTTAGAAGACTGGCACAAGTACAGTATTGGATAAGGGAACAACTAATGAAATTCTGGCAAGAACAAAGTAAAGTAACAGAAGGTGGTGGGTAAGCCTAAATGTTATAAGTTACTGTTACAGTACCATCTATTTAAAAGCTGTGCTTTATGTGAGGTACCTTACAGAATTATACAGTAATTTTCCTTGCTTTGAAGTGGGCAAGGCTGACACTCATCAAGCAGGGCCTTTCAGGTGGATTGCCACCTACATTTCTGTTGCCATTAGTCAGCTCACTGCCGTTTGACAGATTCTCTAGTCTAGAGTTCACGCTACATCATTGCTTGCTTCAATGATGCATCCATTGATGGTCTCCCTGTGGCAAACAGCCATTGTCCTGTATTCACACCTTTACCAGGAATTACTGCCATCAATGTAATTCTAAGAGTTATGTCTCCTATGATAGAATTCAGCGTTTTTGATTCGTTAGATGATTTGACTCTTCTTTGGCTCCTTTCATGCTGTTAACTTTACTGCTTGGGATTGGACTTGTCACAACACTTAAAGCCCTACCTAAAGTTTATGCAGTCTTAACTCATTCACTCCAGTGGAGTGTTTTTTTAAACACTTTTGTTGAATTTTCACTTGTGAAAGGCAAATTTACACGTATACAAAAGTAATCAAACTGCATTTTACTCAAACCTGGACTTCAAAATCAGTTTATGTTCTTACACTTCAAGCAAATGTTCATATCTCTGATGCCATAAGGGATACTAAAGAAATGTAAATGGTAAACTGTCAGCACAAACAAAATGTTGCAGTGCTATTGCTCGTTAGATTATAGGGCTTGTTTTTAAACAAGTTAAAATACCTCATGAAACACTGAGGCTACACACATACCGTCAAACGTATTTTGTCTGTGAGCTTTCATACGAGGTTATGTAGTTCTGTTTTGCATTACATGTTGTTTTTAAATATTTAGAAAAATGTGAACATTATTACATTAGAAAAAATATTTAACCTCTTAAGCAGCACTACACATACTTCAGTATCATTGCAGTTGCGTTCTCTATCATGTAAGTTTTAAGATGAAATCTTTCAATAACTTGTATGCAGGTTTAGAAACATTAATACAGATATGAACAAGCTGTATTAGTTATCCAGAGGTGTCAGTGGGGTGTAACTACAGAAACACCTGGAGGTGGCACTAGGCTGCTTTGAGTTAAAAATGAAGTTGAAAGCTCTTAAAATTATGCCTAATGTTTGAGGATAGCCAAACACGTTGAAGCAGTAACATGAAATCACCACCTGGAAGGAGGAGGAGTCCATAGACAAAGTATTAACATGAAAGAAACACCACAGATAGCATTTTAGTGCAGAAGAGCTGTTCCTTCGGGATTCCCCATCCCACCTGTGTGGTCACATAAACAAGGGGAAGTCAAGATCTCAATTAAATGGATTTTTTTCATTGACCAGAGCAGTTTGTTGTTGTATAATAATATTCACTTCCACCATTTGATAAAGAAATGCTTTTTAACACATCACGTTTGACAAGTTTACTTAATTGCCAAATGAGTTATTCTAAATGCATTGGGATTTTGTACATGTT
Organism: Protopterus annectens; assembly: GCF_019279795.1. Lineage (NCBI taxonomy): Eukaryota > Metazoa > Chordata > Ceratodontiformes > Protopteridae > Protopterus > Protopterus annectens. The sequence goes on from NC_056731.1 coordinate 538,922,293, forward strand.
GCCTTTTATCATTCATGTCAGTCACAGCCCCACAAAGAGTTGTCCACAATGTTACATGCATCATATGGCTCTTTCCTGCAGGAGACTTAGCTATATGGGTTATATCCTGCTAAGGATACAGTAGCTAGCCAACTTCCAAAGCTTCAGGTTGTCCTCCATGTGTCCCAAGGCTTCAGGGTGTCTTCCATAATTCAATTCTGTTAGCTCAAGCTGAGCTGACTAAAAAGTGAGTTGTGTGCCAAACCCTTCAGAGCTTTTCAGACACCAAAGAGTGCTCCTGTTTTGGGCTTTTGAGGATCAATGGTCAACTAATGCTGTTCCATTGCTTGACAGTTAAGTTCTTCTTGGAGAGAAAAAACTTCCACATTGCCTTTTTTTTTAAAAGAAATGTTGCCTTTTAAACTAAATATTAATTTTAAAGGTCAGAAAAAAATATTTCTGCCTCATGCCTTTTAATTACTTTAAACTGGAGTGTCACTTTATACTTTTGTGGTATAAAACTGTTAAACCTAATTTTAAGCTCTGAAGGGTTTGGCGCACAGTGGTGCAGCGGTTAACGTTGTTGCCTCACAGCAAGAGGTTCACCGGTTCGATTCTAGGCTGGGGTGCCTTCTGTGTGGAGTTTGCATGTTCTCCGTGTGTTCGCGTGGGTTTCCTCCGGGTACTCTGGTTTCCTCCCACTTTCCAAAGACATGCATCTGGAGCATTTCTCCCCGGGCCTCCGCTGAAAACAGGCTCTGTGGAACCTAGTCGGACTTTCCCGGTCAACAAATGATAAATAAAATAAAAAAAAATAAAAAGCTACTTTTTACCTGAAGTAAAAGTTGTGTTACTTTATTTTTGGGGCTGGAGTAATTGTTTAGAATGCTTTTACAGGGAAAAAGTAACTTTTTTACTACTTACTTATAGCTGCTGCTGCCAAGCTTCCCTGGGAATTAGGAATTTTTTTTGGCTTAACCATGGAACAGCGTACTGGTTCATCAGCTGTTCCTTCTTCCAACCACAAAAAGGAAAAAATTACTAAACAGCCTTTACCACAGAACACTGCTGAAGTGCCTCAGCTGCAGATGGTTGACTGCTGTAGCCAAAACTGGGTCCTGAGGCTGTTCATCTTTTTCCTGTAGACACATCCTCTGTGGCTATTGGCATGCCCTTGGCGTGCAAGGGAGAGCTAATCTTGTCGGTCCTAGGAGGAGAGGCGGAAAATACCAGTCTTCTTTGCTTGAAAACTATGCCTAGCCTAAGGAGTTTTTTCATCTTGACATAGGTGGATTTGTTTCTTCATAAATTCCAGTCAAAAAGAAACAAAAGTCTTCTCCTATATCTATTACTGTGGATAGGAGTGATTTATTGGGTTTATCTCCGGATTTAGTTCAGGATCTTGACCCTTCCAGTATGGCTGTTTCTGTTAAAAAAAAAAAAAAAAAAAAAACATTTTTCATTTGCTGAAGAATTTAAGATTTTGAACCTCAAATGATTGTGAAGGGACAATTTTGTTTTGTTTCCCCAGTTGTTTGATTCAGATTCTGAGGAGTGAGGGGCATTGGCCAGTCCATTTGACATATTCTCCTTCTTTGAAACTATTTCCAGAGTGAATCAGTTATTTCACTTTAGAAGTAATGCTGTTTTTCATTCCCTAAGAAAGTATTTTGATTTATTACAACTGGAATTTCCAGAACCCATCCCAGTTCAAACAGCTTTTTCAGCTTTGGAGGATGTTTTTGTCACAGCATACAACAACCAGCCAACCTGCTTCCCCCAAGAAAACAGATTGTATAAATTTCCTCAGTCTTTTAAGTTTTTATACACTTAAAGCTGATCAGACTCAACAGCTTTTGCTGTAGTGAACCCAACTGCTGCTAAGCATTTGGTTGTTATGAGAAGTATGGGAAGGCATTTGATAGCTTTAAGAAAAGTGTATTCTTCTACCACACTTTTTTTTTTTAAGATTTCCACCTGTCAAGATCATATGTTAGTTTATGTTTGGCTCTTTTGAGAGTAATATTTTGGCATCTATTTCCTCTTCTGAGGAGAAATCTGCATCGTGTAATTTGGTTCTTTGACCCAAGTGGCCATCCAGGGGCAGCCACGGTGGTGCAGCAGTTAGCATTGCTGCCTCACAGCAAGAGGTTGTTCTTCGTGTATCACTGTTGCAGTCATTACATTTGGGTAATCTGCTGGCAGGTTGCCCTCAGTCGGCCTGAATTCCAAAATCTTGGGTCCTGCGCCGGTTGCTGTCTCCTCTTCCATGATGTCAGGTCGTCAGGGGTATAAGACATGCAGCTGACGGCATTTTCTTTTGTCTTTCTTGCCGCGCGGTGCCCGAAGCAGAAGCATTTCGCAGGTGCAGGTCGGCCAACTACTGAAATATTCGAGTTTGAGTTTCAGAACCGAAGTCTTCAATAATTCTAATTACCCCGTTGGGGAAACTTTTTTCTTGCTTCATTCTGATGTCAGAAAAAGTTAATAATTGTATTACTTGTGGGAAGCAAATACCTCATAAGGATTTCCATTTATACTGTATTCCTTGCCTAGGCCCTGATCACAACGTGCCTGGCTATCGGTTTTGTGCTAGATTTAACCAACGCACTATTAAGTGTCGGTATATTTTTGCCTCAAATTATTTTTGAAACAGATTTAACTACCCAGAAATGTCGTCTGATAGCAATCCGACTACCGGAGTGCATAAACGCAAAGACAAGGACAGAGAAAGGCAGTTGAGATCCAAAACAAAGATGAAGCTTCTCCTAAGCCAGTCGCCGGTTCGCCGATACTCAGTGAGGCGCTTTCGCAGCCCCTGATACCCGCTACTTTCGAGTCACAGGCCTCTACCGACACCCATGTGGAGTCAGTCATGCCGCAAGATACTCAAGGTATTGGACCGACGGATGTATCTCCCTCGGATAGGTCCGGAGCCGCTGAGCAGGCACCAGCTTCTGAGGGGTTTGTCAGGCCTCAACATTTGTTTATTAAACCGACGACAGCTGCAAAACCAAAGAAAAAAGCAACTTCTAAAACTAAAAAAACGACGCATGAGCCACATGCACAGGCCTCTATGCCTAAAAAACAAATGAACAAAATGGCTGAAGACCTTATTACCTTGATCATGGGTTCCCATCCCCCTTCAGATAAGAGGCCTAGGCAAGACACTGATTATGAATCTTCAAATCAGGTTTCTATTTCTTCTGATTCCTCTTTTGATCAGGAATTATCTATACCTCCTTATGAGGATTCTTATGCAGAGGAGTCTGTACCATCTGCATCACCTCCTGAGGATTATTCATTTGGAGAAACCTTGCATACTTTGAGGGAGCATTTTCACTGGGAGAGTCAAGATTTCTCAGAATCAAAAAAGAGGCTCAGGGATTTCCTCCTCCTCCCTCAGCACAGGCCTTTAGCCATTCCCCCTGTTTTAGACATTGTGGATGATGTGTTTTCAGAGTCCAGCCTGACCCCTGACTCCTTACCTCCGGCTCCCAGCAAGCCTGACAGATATTACAGAGTCCGTGACTCTCATAAATTTTTATTTAGAAACCCTGCTGCTGATCCTGAAACTATTTCACAGGGTCCAAAGGGAGTTAAGGCCTCAACAGCAAAAAACCATACCCCCTCTGACAGAGATTCAAGAGCACTGGATAGATGGGGAAAAAAGGTTTATACATCTGCTACCTTGGCAATAAGGGCTTTAAACTGTCAATTTCATATGCTCAAGTATCAACAACATGTTATGGGATTGCTAAAACAGAAAATTATGATGATTTCTGAATGTGCAGAAAATAAAGAAATGCAGGAATTATTGCATGCAGCTGAACAGGTTGGAAAGCATACCTTGCAATGTGGTTTTGATTCCTTAGAGGCCTCCTGCAGGGCCGCAGTTACTGGATCTGTGATTAGGAGGCATGCCTGGCTAAAAGGAACAAAATTTGCCTGATCATGTTAAAGCTAAATTGTTAGATGCACCTTTACAGCATCTAACAATTTAAGGCAGAAGAGGTTTTAAAGAAAATGGAAGACAAAGCTAAGTCTATGCAAACTGTAAAAGACTTCTTACAAGGGCAGCCACCAAGATTCAGTAGACACTGGCCTAGAAAAAAATGGTCCTTTGCTGTGTCAGACAGAGCTCAAAGGGGCAAATTCAGATGCCCTAAGGGTTCCAGATACAAGGCGCAAGATTCATACAGGTCAAAGCAATGGGGCGCTTGTACCTCCAAATCTGGAGGAAATAGAGCGCAAACCTGCAGAAAACAGTCGCAATGACTTCCCCCTACCTGCACCAAGCACTTATCTTTTGGCAGCACCCTTAGGGGGGAAAATTAGCACTTTTTGGCCAAAATTGGCAGTTAATAACCCAGGACAAGTGGGTGCTAAACATAGTATCACAGGGATACATATTCCATTTCCATACTCTGCCAATGGCATACGGTTGGCCAGATCTGCGAAAAAAATCAGTGGGCAGAGGCACAGAAACAGGTTACGTCCCTCATGGATATGGGGGCCATTCAACCAGTACCAGAACAGGAAGGACGACAAGGGTTTTACTCGAGACTGTTATTGGTACCCAGAAAGGACAAGGCCTGGCTGCTAATACTGGATTTATCGATTTTGAACACATACCTGGACATTCCAGAATTCAAAATGCTGACTTTGCAGCAGCTTCTGCCCATGCTGGGCAAGAATGCTTGGCTGGTGACATTAGACCTAAAAGAGGCATACCTGCATGTCCCAATAAGACAATCGTGCAGAAGATACCTCAGATTCAAGGCTGGCTTAATGCATTACCAATTCTCTGCACTGTCCTTTGGCTTATCTACTGCGCCCAGGGTCTTTAAAAATGCCTGGCACCAGTAATTGCATTTTGCAGACAAAAAAGTATTCAAATATATCCTTACTTGGACGACTGTCTCATTCAAGCAGAGAACAAGGACATTCTTCTTCAACACCTGGCCTTTGTGAAAAGGCTACCAACATGCCTAGGGTGCACAATAAACGAAAAGAAATCACAACTAGTACCCTCTCAAAAGATAACATTCCTGGGTGCAAGCTTGAATGCAACTGCCCAGATGGCTTACCTCACGCCACACAAGCAAAGGCAACTGACTACTTACTTCAAACTGTTGGCAACAAAAACCCAGTTATCTGCAAGACAAATTCTGCAGGCTTTGGGCTTCATGGCATCCTGCATCCTACTGATTCCATATGCAAGACTGTATATGAGGAAACTTCATTGGTACCTAAAAAGTTTATGGAGTCAACATTGTTACAGTCTAGAAGCAATGATTCTTCTCATTCCTGCCTACAACAGGAGTTTCTATGGTGGGCAAAGGCATGTCACCAATACATGGGACAGGCCTTCACTGTACCTGCTGCTAGCCAAACCTTAACAACCTTAACAACAGACGCATCAGATTATGCCTTGGGGGCCCACATGGCAGGAAGATGCATTCAGGGCATATGGACCCCAAAACAAATGCATCTACATATCACCCAGAAAGATATGCTAGCTGTTCAAAATGCCCTGACACCCTTCAAGGACTTACTTCATCCAGGACAACACCACGGGCATGTGGTATATAAACAAGTAGGGGGGCACGCACTCATACCCCCTTTGCAGATTAGCAGTGACACTTTGGGACACAGCTTTGACTTATGAAATACATCTTCAACCTCAGTTCCTGCCAGGAAAGCAAAATACTCTGGCAGACGATTTAAGCAGAAACCTTATGGATCCTCACAAGTGGAAACTAGATCCACAAGTCTTCAGCATGATAACAAAGAAATGGAAGAGCCCAGACATAGATCTATTTGCCTCTCCTCAAAGTTGTCAATTGAAAAGATTCTGCACAAGGACTTATCACAGACAAGCATGGAAAGTGGACGCCCTATCCTTCAGTTGGAAAAACCTATCAGTTTACACCTTTCCTCCTCTGCCTCTTCTTCCCAAGGTCCACCCTAAAAGTCAGACAAGGGAAACCGAAGATGATACTAATTGCTCCGGACTGGCCCCGCCAATACTGGTACCCAGTCCTAAGGAGCTTGTCTCAATACCCAGCTTGGACCTTACCTCAAAGACCTCCACTACTGTCCCAGCAAAACGATCAGATCCTGCACAATCAACTCCAGACACTGAACCTGGCAGCATAGCTGATCATGTAGTTATACAAGCAACACCTCTTAGTAAAGCTGTGATGATTGTCATTTTGGAAGCCAGAAGACCTAGTACTAGAAAATCTTATGCTGATAAATGGAAGAGATTCTGTGCTTGGAATCAAGCACAAGGAACTGATACAGCAGAACCAAATATTCCTCAGAAATTACAATATTTAACTGAGATGCTTGACAAGGGCTTATCTTTTTCATCAATTAAAATTCATGCCTCTACCATTTCGGCTCATTACAATACAGAGCCACCAGTCTTTTCTCATCCTTTACTAAAGCGGTATCTTAGAGGAGCCAAAAATTTAAGGCCTCCTAGAAAATCACCAATACCTGCATGAGACCTCAATTATGTGTTGGAAAAGCTCACCCTGCCTCCATTTGAACTAGCTGCTACGGCTGATATAAAGTTCTTATCATGGAAAACAGCTGTGCTACTGGTAATTACTTCAGCAAGAAGAGTTTCAGAGCTACAGGCCCTCATGGCTGTAGAGCCTTTTATCATATTTTACGCAGACAGGGTGTCTCTGAGGACAAATCCTACATTTATGCCCAAGGCGGTTTCCATTGTGGCTCTTAACCAGACTATTCATCTACCAACCTTTTATCCAAATCCGCAGAACAATGGGGAAAGAATTCTGCATTCCTTGGACGTGCACAGACAGCTACGATTCTACTTGAGGCAGGACTGAAGCGCAAAGAAAAACTGAGCAATTACTAGTGGCATATGCTGCAGGATCAGAAAGAAAGGCTATTTCAAAGCAGACTATATCAAAGTGGATAAGTCACTGCATTCGTTTCTGCTACGTACACCATGGTAAACCTGTGCCCAAGGCCATTAGGTCTCATTCCACCAGAGCTGCAGCTACTTCAGCAGCCTTTCTCAGAGGAGTACCAACCAAAGACATTCTAGAGGCTGCTACTTGGAGTTCAGTTCACACCTTTACAAAGCATTATCATTTGCCTCTCTACTCTAAGTCCAGGGCAGGCTTTGCCACTGCAGTTCTGGAGGGCCTTATAGCCGTACCTAATGCTGTTTAGCTCCAGCCACCCAACCATAGCTTTGGGATTCTACCCATATGTAATTACTGCAACAGTGAAACATGAATAACATAGTATAGTTGTGTACAGTTACCATAAATGTAGATGTTCAAGTGTATTCACTGTTGCAGTCCAGGTTACCCTCCTGCTATATCCCCCTTTCATTCTGGAGTTTATCTTTCCTTCTCTATCTTCTACAACCTATGTGGTGTATTTGCTTGTAGATGAAGGTAAAGTTTATATTGATGCATGTATTTATGTATATATATATATATATATATATATATATATATATATATATATATATACGTAATTTTGCTACCTTTTTGGGGGCACCTGACATCTGGGGCAAGAAAAACTAAAGAAAATGGCATTGGCTGCATGTCTTATACCCCTGACGACCTGACGTCATGGAAGAGGAGACCGCAACCAACGCAGGACCTAAGACTTTGGAATTCAGGCCGACTGAGGGCAACCTGCCAGCAGATTACCCAAATGTAATGACTGCAACACTGAATGCACTCGAAAATCTACATTTATGGTAAGTGTACACAACTGTACTTTCCCCGGTTTGATCCTTGGCTGGGGTGCCTTCTGTGTGGAGTCTGCATGTCCTCCCTGTGGTCATGTGGGTTTCCTCCCACATCCCAAAGTCATGTTGTAGGTGGATTGGATACTCTAAATTGGCCCTAGGCATGTGTGCATCTTCTGCTGAAGGTTGGCAACTCGACACTGTAAAACTCCACTGCCAATCATGAGCAGACAGGTGATCTGCTGTGGCAACCCCTAACCGGGACAAGCCAAAAGAAGAAGTCGTCCCAAGTGGCCACCTTCTGTTTGAAATGTCACTGTGATTCTGATGCTGCCACTGGAGCTGTTATGAGAAGGTTTGCTTGGTTGCATTCTGAAAATCTCGAATAAGATGCCAAGAATGAAATTGTGAATTCTTTGGATGGAGACGTGAAGTTTTGGATGTTGTGCTGTAGAGGTCTGTAAAAAGTGTGATGAGATAGGCAAGTTGTTTTAATAGATCTCTCAGATTTATCAGTCCCTTTTTTGAAGTTTTCCCTAGAAATTTAATGCTCCCTCTACAGCCTTCTTTAAAAAGCAAAAATAAACAGACCTGTCTAGTTTCTGGTAAACATTTAAAAAGCAGTGGTAGGAAGGTTACAAAAAGAAAGCAGGATCCATCTTGGAACAAAGACATAAGCCTGAATGACTGTTTGCAAGACTCCCCACCATCCCCACTCCCTCTCTGGCATTCCCTCCAGAAAGACTGAATATCAGTTTCTCTCTTTGGCAAAAGATTGTTTCAGACAGATTTGTTCTGAGAGTAATTCATCAAAGTTACAGATGGCATTGGGAATATTTTCCTCCTTTCCGAGTGATACCCTGTCACCCACCAACACAAACTCTTGTTTTTCCCCTCCTGTTGTTCAGCAGTACTCTCCCTGGGAGTGAGAGATGATGTTCCACCTCCTCATTTAGGGAAAAGGGTTTTATTCAAAGATGCTTCTGGTGCCAAAGTAAGAAGATTCATGGAGACCTGCTTTGGATCTTTCCTTTCTGAATTTGTTTGTGATAGTGCCCAAGTTCAGAATATTGTCACTGTACAAGTTATTACCTTTTATTCCCCATTTGAGTTTTCTAGTAACCTTAGATTAAATAGATCCAGGTTTTAGATATTTATTTTTTAAATAAGAAACATATTTCTTGAATAACAACTTATGACGCAGGCAGTCATAAATTTATATAAATGAAAAAAAAACATATTGACATTTTCAGTTGGAAACATTATACATCACATATAATCTTCTGTACATTCATCGTCAGTCAATTAATAAGTAGCTCATACAATTACTGCCTTCCCGTAAACCTCATTCATCTTTCAAAACATAATTCTATATGTGTTGTTCCCACAATTCACATTTTAATGCAATTTGCTCCCACCCGTTTCTAAAGATCCCACCCCCATGTATTTTATCTCTGCTACTGTATTCACTTCTTTTAGTATGGTTGGTTCAGACTTTGATTTCCTTTTTCTAGTAATTGCTTTTTTGACAGCCACCAGAATTATACTCGCCAAGACATTACTATGTCTTGGCAATACTGATTCTATATCACAGCTCAAAAAACTAATTTCCGTAGTCGCACCAATTTGCTCTCCCAATATTTCTGATAGTGTAGTCTGCAGGGAATTTTTTAAAACTGCCTACTCATTACACTCCCAAAAACTTTGTTTCCAGTTACCTCTTTCTTCCCTGTCCCACCTCCAACATTTGTAATCAATCTGATGACAAGTTATTTGGAGTCTGCTTTGCAAACACTTCCAAGCAAAGATCCTAAATCTTGTAGACTTTGTTGCATGTTTGGGAGCCATACCTACCTCTCCACTGTACAGAGTTTTGCCCCATATTTTTGGTCCGTTTTTCATAAAATTGTGGTTTTCTGGCAAATTAGTGGCAAAATATTAAAGGCTGAACTTAGAAAATAATGACAGACATTTGAGTTTCAGACTTCATACCCTTCAGAAAATTCATGCTAATGCAAAACCTCTTAGTCTGTCAACTTTCTAAGAGCAATATTTTAAAATTGGCCCGATTTGTGGGCCTTTGTCCCACTTTTATTTATTTATGACTTTCTTGCTCTGAGAAGTCGGGAGGTATGTGTAAAATATCCTCCCATTGTTTCTTTGTTAATTGCTTATTCAGTCTGTCCTCCCAATGCTTTCTTACCATTCAGTATTTTGTATGCCTGGTAGTTATATCCTTTTTAACAGCAGCTTCACTTCTAGATTATACTACTCTACCAGTGCTGGTCTTTCACTTAGGATTCCTCCCTATTCCTTTCTCTTTGCCTATACTCTATCAGTCCTTAGTATGGAAGGTAATCTCTAGCCTGCAATCCAAATAAATCATTGGACTTTGCCCTTTCTTTTACCTTTCACACTCCTTAATTATTTTTTCCCAGTTCCTTGGTTCCTTTCCCAGGTTTCTCCAGTAAGTTCCAGCACCCTGTTGCCAGTTCTGTGTACCCCTAATTGCACTCTTCTCTATTGGCAGAATCTCCCTTCTCCGCTCCCGTGTTGGCTTAGTTCTTAGAATATTTTCAGCTTCTTTATGAATATATAATATTCTGTATAGTTATTTTTATTCTCCTTAAGATTTGCATCCAAAATCCTAGTTGCTCCATATTGCTTGAGCTTTCCCCCTGTGTTTTCTTCATCCCTTTCCACTTTGAACTACAGTTTCCTGCTTGTGCTACGTATAGGAACTTTAACTGTGTAGTTCTGAAATATCCATTCAAATCTGGTACTCCCAGACCATCTTGTTCTATTGGAAGGTTCAACGTATTCCACTTGACTATTGCCCTCTTCCCTTCCCAGATAAAATCCTTCAACTCTTCATTAATTGCTAATCACAGCTTCTCCTCTGTTTGATAAAAATGTGTCCGACCTGTGTATAAAACTAAAGTGACTGAAAACATTTTCACTTCTTGTATCTTGCTATCAATATCTATAAAACAGTCTTTCATAGTTTTCAGCTGTGGCCTTTGTCTTATCTTCTTGAATTTTGTATTCAAAAAAAATTTGAAACTGTCTCAGAATGTTCTACAACACATTGAAATGCCCTTTTCTTCTTTTCTCATGTACAAAACAATATTGTCTGCAAATAAATCTAACTTTTCTTGATTAACATACCAATTGTATCCTTACATTTCTGAGACCCTTATTTTCTTTGCTGATGATTCTAAATAAAATGTAAATAACAAAGCAGAAAGAGTACACCACACCCCTGGATAGTTCTTATATTTAAACCGAACTCAACAGAGAGGGACCCCCCCCCCCACACTTTAATTTTGTCTTCAGTCTGTTATAGATCCTCCTTATTACCCTACTCATAAATACCAGCCTACTCGTGTCAAATTCTTTCCCTGCATCAAGGCCTACCAACAACAGTGGTATTTTCTTACATTCTCCTCCCCACTGGATTTTAGGCATTTTTTAAGATTTTCTGGATCACATTGTCAGTTCTCTGCATTACCCTGTGTGGGTCTGTTTACTGCTCCAGTGATATTCACAGAGTTTCTAGCTATTGTGATGCACTGCTACAGACTCCAAGGTATTCAGATTTTTCATTATTTAGATGACTTGACTTAGCTTGTAGATTTTTTTTTTCAAAGTTTCAAGACTATCTTGCATGTGTAAGGGATCTGTTACATAGACTAAGGTTCCAGGAGAACTCACAAAAGTCTTGTCTGACTTCAACCTGTGGGATGGTTTTCCTGGGTGCCTCCTGGACACCTTAGTTTAATGAGCTTTTCTTTCACAGGAAAAAGTAGATATATTCCTGATTTTTTCCCCCTCAGACTAATGTCTCAGCAAGGGAATTCCTCAGGATTCTGGGTTTCATGGCATCTGTGATTATCATGATACCTCTTGCAACACTCCACATGAGAAAAATCCAGTGGTACTTGAAATCTGTATGATCTCAACATCAAATATGCCCTGACATTTCATATTCAAGTTTTGGGGTTTGCGAAAAGGGAAATTTCATGGTGGAGACACTAAATTTCTCAGAATCCAGGTCTCCCATTCTCCCTGTTAGCTCTAGCACAGTCAGTCACAACCAACACTTAAGATGTTGCTTCAGATGAAAACACAAACGTAAAAGAAATGTTGATACACAAATCCTGAAAGGGTTATGTTTCTTTATTTTATTTTCCTAGCATTGTCCTTGTCAGGCCTTCAGCCTTTCTGTCTCTCTCTGTTGGCATTAAAGCTGTGAAAGGTTTGGTGCCAAAACGTAACTTCTTAGTCTGCTCAGCTGTAGCTGACTTTAATGGAGGCATGGAAGTTCCACTATAGCTTTGGAAGCTGGCTGGCTGTTATAAAGATATAACTGATTTAGCTAAGGCTACTGCAGCAGTGATCACTGGAATATTTAGAAGAGGAGGGCGAAGGCGTGCCCGAAGGCAGGAAGATAGGAGGAAGGTTAGGAGTGTAGCAGTGAGGGTAGGAACTTTGAATGTTGGCAGTATGACTGGTATAGGAAGAGAGCTAGCTGATATGATGGAGAGAAGGAAGGTTGATATATTGTGTGTGCAAGAGACCAGATGGAAGGGAAGTAAGGCCAGGTGTTTAGGAAACGGGTTCAAATTGTTTTATCATGGTGTGGATGGCAGGAGAAATGGGGTAGGGGTTATACTAAAGGAACAATATGCCAAGAGTGTTTTAGACGTGAAGAGAGTGTCTGACCGAGTGATGTTTATGAAGCTCAAAATTGATGGTGTAATGATGAATGTTGTTAGTGCATATGCTCCTCAAGTTGGGTGTGCGATGGAAGAGAAAGAGAAATTTTGGAGTGAGTTGGATGAAGTTGTGGTGAGTGTACCCAAGGGTGAGAGACTAGTGATTGGAGCGGACTTTAATGGGCATGTTGGTGAAGTGAACAGAGGGGATGAGGAAGTGATGGGTAGGTATGGTGTTAAGGAGAGGAATGCAGAAGGTCAGATGATTGTGGATTTTGCGAAAAGGATGGACATGGATGTGGTGAATACGTATTTTAAGAAGAGGGTGGAGCATAGGGTGACGTACAAGAGTGGAGGAAGATGCTCACAAGTTGATTATATACTATGTAGGAGGGCCAGTCTTAAGGAGATTGGAGACTGTAAAGTGGTGGCAGGGGAAAGTGTAGTTAAGCAGCATAGATTGGTGGTATGTAGAATGACGTTGGTGATCAAGAAGAGGAGGAGGAATGTGAAAGCTGTGCCAAGGATTAAATGGTGGAAGTTAAAAAAGAGTGATTGTGAAGTGGAGTTTAGGGAAGAGTTAAGACAGGCACTGGGAGGCAGTGGAGAGTTACCGAATAGCTGGGTAACTACAGCAGAACTAGTAAGGGTGACTGCTAGAAAGGTGCTTGGTGTGACATCTGGACAGAGGAAGGAGGACAAGGAGACCTGGTGGTGGAATGAGGAAGTACAGGAGAGTATACAGAGGAAGAAGCTGGCGAAGAAGAAGTGGGATTGTCAAAGAGATGAAGAAAGTAGACATGAGTATAAGGAGATGAGGCATGGCAAAGAGAGAGGTGGCAAAAGCTAAGGATAGGGCATATGGAGAGTTGTACGAGAGATTGGACACTAAAGAGGGAGAAAAGGACCTGTACCGATTAGCTAGACAGAGGGACAGAGCTGGGAAAGATGTGCAGCATGTAAGGGTGATAAAGGATAGTGAGGGAAAGGTACTCACAAGAGAGGAGAGTGTGTTGAGTAGATGGAAAGAGTATTTTGAGAGGCTGATGAATGAAGAGAATGAGAGAGAGAGAAGGTTGGATGATGTGGGGATAGTGAATCAGGAAGTGAAACAGATTAGCAAGGAGGAAGTAAGGGCAGCTATGAAGAGGATGAAGAATGGAAAGGCTGTTGGCCCAGATGACATACCAATGGAAGCATGGAGGTGCTTAGGAGAAATGGCAGTGGAATTTCTAACTAGATTGTTTAATGAAATTTTGGAAAGTCAGAGGATGCCTGAGGAGTGGAGAAAAAGTGTTTTGGTGCCTATCTTTAAGAATAAGGGTGATGTGCAGAGCTGCAGTAACTACAGAGGGATAAAACTGATTAGTCACAGCTTGAAGTTATGGGAAAAAGTAGTGGAAGCAAGGTTAAGAAGGGAGGTGATGATTAGTGATCAGCAGTATGGTTTCATGCCAGGAAAGAGCACTACAGATGCAATGTTTGCTCTGAGAGTGTTGATGGAGAAATACAGAGAAGGTCAGAAGGAGTTGCACTGTGTCTTTGTAGACTTGGAGAAAGCATATGACAGGGTGCCTAGAGAAGAGTTGTGGTATTGTATGAGGAAGTCGGGAGTGGCAGAGAAGTACGTAAGAGTGGTACAGGATATGTACGAGGGTAGTGTGACAGTGGTGAGGACTGCAGTGGGAGTGACAGATCCGTTTAAGGTGGAGGTGGGATTACATCAAGGATCAGCTCTGAGTCCTTTCTTATTTGCAGTGGTGATGGACAGGTTGACAGATGAGATCAGACAGGAGGCCCGTGGACTATGATGTTTGCAGATGACATTGTGATCTGTAGTGAGAGTAGGAATCAGGTTGAGGAGACTCTGGAGAGGTGGAGATATGCTCTAGAGAGCAGAGGAATGAGGGTCAGCAGGGCTAAGACAGAATATATGTGTGTAAATGAGAGGGAGGGTAGAGGAATGGTGAGGATGCAGGGAGTAGAGTTCAGAAGGTGGACGAGTTTAAGTACTTGGGATCAACAGTTCAGAGTAATGGTGAATGTGGAAGAGAGGTGAAGAAGAGAGTACAGGCAGGGTGGAATGGGTGGAGAAGAGTGTCAGGAGTGATTTGTGACAGACTGGTATCCGTAAGAGTGAAAGGGAAGGTCTACAAGAGTGTAGTGAGACCAGCTATGTTATATGGGTTGGAGACGGTGGCATTGACAAAAAGGCAGGAGTCAGAGCTGGATGTGGCAGAGTTAAAGATGTTAAGATTTGCAATCGGTGTGACTAGGATGGATAGGATTAGGAATCGGTATATTAGAGGGTCAGCTCATGTTGGACAGTTTGGAGACAAAGCAAGAGAGACGAGATTGCGTTGGTTTGGACATGTGCTGAGGAGGGATGATGGGTATATTGGGAAAAAGATGCTAAGGATGGAGCTGCCAGGTAAGAGGAATAGAGGAAGGCCTAAGATAAGGTTTATGGACGTGGTGAGAGAGGACATGCAGGCGGTTGGTGTGACAGAGCAAGATGCAGAGGATAGGAAGAAATGGAAAGAGATGATCCGCTGTGGCGACCCCTAACGGGAAAAGCCGAAAGAGAATGATGAGAGTAAGTTTACTTGTACAACTGTACTTTTCAGTTTTTCACTTTATGTATGAGCCCCCCCCCCCCCCCCCCGGTGGTTTTAAAAATTACTTCACTATTAGTATTCTTACAAGTCAGAGATGGTTATTCTTGTGTATTATTTCTGAAGAGTGTGTATAGGAAACGCTTGTTGCTTTCATTTTTGGAAATATGCTCCTTCACTGGTTATGCCATATTGTCTGGCTCAGGTGTCAGATGCACATTTAAAATACAGTATATGGCATTATGGGATTGTTCAGGAGTCACATGCCTTTGAGCATAGATGTTTGACATAGTATTGATTTAAGAACATTTCTGTTGTAATTTAACAACGTCTTGCTTTACTTTATTAAGTTTAATGTATTTAATTCCCAATTACGATCAAGAAGTTGGTGAAACCCAGGTGCTGCTGCTTCACTTTAAGACTAGCACCCAGCAGAGACTGAATATCAGTATGGGCAGCACTGTGTAGGTGGGGAAACATGGTATTATCTACATTTATGAAGTAGGCAGCTGTTGATGAGTGCTATGCATGTTGCTAGGCTACTTAAATGAACCTCCCTCTCAGGTGATGTTCATACCGGGACACCAAAAGGTTGGCGTTAGACTCATAAACATGTGGTTGTCCTCGATGGTAAATGCTGTGCTCATCTCCCTCCCTTCTGTTGCCACTGTCTGTAGATGTTTAGAATAGGTGGGGATAACATATGGATTGTTAAGGTTTAAGGACTATTAGTTCCTGGAAGAGGAGGGGGAAAAGAGTGAAAGAAGCAGTCTCCATGGTTGCCTGGATGATGGCTATGCTGCATTTGGCTTTCATTACCCTAAGGGAATTTCTAGAGTGTGATCACTGCAGTTTCACACAAGCTGAGATACTGGGGTTAAAAACAACATAAACATCAGTGCAATTTTCTGAATTATTGTCTTTCAACCTCCGTAGTTCATCATATGGGGTGGTTTGTGTAAGACCACTGTTTCCAGCTGTTTTGACTTTGAATTTACTGTTTGTACCTCAGAAGTATTGACATCTTTGAACGCTCGAACCGCATTGAAGCCAGAAATTTCTGTTTTTATAATTATACCCTGGTACACTTGACCCTGCTCTACCTTATAGTTACAAAAAAGTACACTTTTAAAGTTTTGTTCCCTGTGGACTTAATAAAGGTAATTATAGATTTCAGAAGTTGCCCCTTGCAGTTATAAAAATGTTATGTTGAGATGAACTGTCCTATCTTTTGCACATTATGTTGAAATCTGTTCTAAGCATTGTTAGACAGTTGTCTCCATATCTTGGCTTCTTTGTTTTTACTATTTCTGATAAATGACATGTTCACAGCTGAGTGCAAAGGCAATACTTTGCTAGACTCTTGGTTTCACATCCAGAAATTATTTGTTTTTGTTGGCCAGGATAGTTCCTTTGGGCTGTGGTGTCCTGAGGAAAAATGCACCAGTTACGAAATAGGTAGCTTCATGCAACAGAGAAAAAATGGAAATCTTAAAGTTGTACAATATGGACATGTAATAACAGAAAGGCAGCTGTACTAGAGCAAATCTGCATACAGGAAGATATAGTCATTACATGGTAATACATGACAAATTGGTATTACAACGTGATTTAAAATGTCAAATTACAATTTTATAATTATGGATAGGAGAAATAAGAGAAGGGGTGTGGGAAATGAGTAGAAAGCAGAGAGTAAGTGAAGAGTATAGAGAAAAAGTTGTGGTGAAGTTGAGTTAGAATGTAGAAGTTAGTGAGTATGGATTGGAATTTTGTTGGAGGGGAAAAATTTGTCAGGGGGATAAGTAGAGATATTAGAAGTGGCAGTGAGGGCAAAGAGAGAAGTCAGGACGACATTTACATTGAGAATTTTCTTTGAGGTATAGAGGGGGTAATGTAGGTGTATAAGGGTCAAGGTGGTCTACTATTAATACTGCACTGTGTGTGTCAAGTATTTGGAGAAGATCATCTGAATCACCTACTGTGGAAAGATGTGCAACAGAAGATCACTGTCCGACAGCTGATTGATCAGGCAATTGATTTCCTTTTGACCAACATTCTGTAGAAAATGTATTGCTGTGCTAGGTACTTACTAAGTACTATCCAAATTTGTGTACGTTTTTAAACTGTAAACCTTCATGCTTGGTTATCTTCCTTAGCCCTGATGTCTTGCTTTTATATTTCATTGTGGTTCTCATGCAGTGTGTTAGTTTGCAAAGACTCTAGGTTTTATCTGCTTTGATAATTCAGGTTAACTCTTTCATATTGCTGCTTTGGCCTTTTTTCTTGTAAAATTGTTGTTAAGGTTTTACTGATTACTAAAACTATTTCAGCATTAAAGTGCTCAGTTGTTTTATTACCATGCTATTTGAATGTTTTGGTCATGCATTGAAATGCTGTTGTTTGTAAAATTAATTAGTTAGGTATTTGAATATTTTTCCTATACTTAGTTGCAGGAAGTAGTTCAAAGTCTGCCTCTGCTGCTGGGAGTCTACAGAGATCACGAAGTGACATTGATGTCAATGCCGTGGCTGGAGCAAAAGCACGCCATTCAACTGCACAGTCAACAGGAGCTGGGCACCTCAGTACAGCTGGTCTCCCTGCTGGTTCATACTCTTCATTAGGTAAGTGCTCACACTTCCCATTTCTGGTTTGACTGTTTTTAATGGCACAGAACAAATACAGCTGCCATTGATTTGTCTAGTGAGCAGATACAGTGTATCAGTGGTTAGCTTTTTTTAATTACATAAGCTAAATGCCTAGCAGTATACAACTCTTTAGACTGTTAAGTCATATTAGAGCCTGCTGTATCACTTGATAGATTTAAGAGTTTGCAGTAAGCGCTTTCCTTCCACATCTTTGTTCACCCCGTCTCCAAAAGAATTTTTCACTACTCTTTGTTTATTGCTGCCTATTCTGTAAGAAAATGAAAGTACTGATTTTCTTCATGTAGATCAAGGATGTGGTATTACTTAACTGATGCAGAAGGCTGATTCAGTGTACCAACTTACAGCAACCTTCCTCCTCCATGTTGGATTAATACTTGCCCCTAGGGATGTCAGCACATTCTGTGGATAATGCTGACAGCCGCCCACACCATCTTTATTCCCTTCTTATGAAGGTTTGTGTTACATGTAGTGATTGGTAATGTCCATAGTCACATGTCATCTGCCTTCTACAGAGCACAGGTAATATAAAAAAAATATTTCACATTTGGGGGACTGTGAGAGAGAAAGAGGGAGTAATTTATTATTGTGGGAGTACCTGTTCTCCAGGAAGAAGGAAGAGATAACAAGTGCATGAGTAAGGGGAAAATCCACCTCATGGATTATTGGATTTACCATAGCCAGTGTGTTTTTTCTTGTTTGTTTAGGCTTTGAACATATCTATAACTTTTGTCGGTCAGGACTTTAGATGTAAGGTGGAAGAGGGGAACATTTCCTTTAAAATGGCTGTAGACCTGGATCCATACATCATCATGGGATTGAGTGGCCAATCCCCTGCCTCTGAAATTCTGCAGAAGAAATGTAAAGAGAGGCAATCAAAGGAGAATGTGTTTAGGGTCAGTAGGTACATAACTGTGGCTTCCATCATCTCTACTTGAGCTTGAGGATGTGAGTCCTGATGAGGCCCTTGCAACTGCGTTATTTAAAGCCTCTGGCAAAGTCCATTTGGAAGCCACCAGATTGAAGGCATGTCCTAGTGAGCTGAAGGCCTTTGTGTGGAATTCTGGCCAAAGGCAGATCCACTGGCATCTAAGTGATGCCCTTGCAAATAAGTTATCCAGCACTTCTGGTGAAGTCCCTTTGTCTGAAGATGAAGGCATATTGCATCAAGCAGAAGGCCTTTGAGTGGAATTTATTTATTTATTTTTATTTTACATTTGTTGACTGGGTTGATCTGACTGAGCTAGTGGCTCATTTTCAGCAGAGATCCGGGGAGAAATGCTCCACAGTAAGATATGTGATATGTTAGCTTACCATGATTAGGTAATAACATTTAAGTAAACATACATCTTAAAGAATTTTACTTATTTAAGCAAACAGGCAGTTACATGACTGGAAATTACAAGACATTTATGCATACCTGTAAGGTCAAGAGGTGACTGTAGAGAGAAAGATAGACTTATAGGGAGAGAGAGAACCTAGGCCATAAGGAAGAAGACAGGTCATGGTGGATGAATGCAGTGGCAAGTCCAGTTTTTCTGAAAATATTCACGAGTGGCGGCTTTGAATTGTTTAGGGTGATTTAGTGACCTGATTTTGGATTTAGTGACCTGATTTTGAGATGGAGTTTATTCCAGTAAGCTGCAGGGTTGTAACTGTAGAGCAAGTGGCCCATTTTGTTTTTCAGTTTAGAAATCTGGAGCAAGTCTTGGACAGAGCTACGAAGGGATCTAGCAGTAGAGTACTTGATTAAGAGGGATGTTAGGCTAGGACAAAAGGATGGCGCATTTAGTATGGAGTGGGCCAGTTGAAGTTGGTGTAGTTTGAGAAGATGGGGGAATTCTAGCCATTCTAGTTGCTTAAGAGATAAGCAGTGGTGTGTCTTATAGGCTGGGTTTGCTGAAAATCTAGCAACCTTGTTGTAGGAGGTTTCTAGTTTGGTGAGGAGTGTAGAGTTTAGATTTGTGAACATTTGGCAGCTGTATAGTAGGATGGGAAGAAGAAAAGCATGAGAGTGTTATTTTGGCCCTATTAGTAAGGAATTTCTTGTTTCGGTACAGATGTCCCGAGTTTCTGATGTGTCTTTTTTACGCAATTAGTAATGTGAATATCAAATTTAAGCTGATAGTCTATGGTGACACCCAGTAGTTTTGAACTGGGTTCTACTGAGATGATTGTCTTGTTGCAGGATTGGATGGTGAAAGTGGATTTGAGGTTAGGGAGGTTCTTGGGGAGAAAGAGGAGAAGCTTAATTTTCTCTGGATTGAGAATTAATTTGTTATCACTGAGCCATGCCTCTATAGAGTTGAATGTTGCTTGAGTTGGAGTGAAGGTTGGATGGGTTGTCAGCAGTTGTGATGACAGTGGAGTCATCAGCATACTGCACAAGTGATGAGTGGGGGCATGAGGAGTGTAATTGGTTGGTAAATATATTAAAGAGTAAAGGCTCGAGGATGGATCCTTGGGGGGGGCACCCATCTCCACTGAGAGAAGGGGGGATTATGCAGAGAGTTATTTAACTGATTGTTGGCGGTGAGTGAGGTAGCTTGTGAACCAAGATAAGGTCTGGGCAGAGAAATTAAGGCTTGTTAGTTTGGAGAGGAGAAGTGGATGGGAGGCAGTGTCAAAGGCTTTGGAGAGATCCAGGAACAGGGTAGAGACTAGTTTATTATTTTCACGGGCAAGTGATACAGTGTTTATAAATGATGTTAGTGCGGTTGTGGTACTGTGTTTGGGACAGAAACTGTGTTGAGTATGAGTTAGTAAGTTTTCCTGAACTAAGTATTGTATAACCTGGTTATGGATACATTTTCCTAATATTTTGGAGAGGGGAGATAGTATGGCAATTGGTCTAAAGTTTGTTATATCAGAGGAGTTTCCACCTTTGTGAATAGGTAAGGTATAGAAAGTTTTCCATATGGAGGGGACATATGATTCAGAGATAGAGCGATTAACTAGGATAGATACTGGGTAGGCCAGTGGTTCTGCTGCAATTTGTAGAAAGTAGGAAGGAAGCTTGTCAAGTGAAGGGGAGCAAAGTTTAAGTTTAGATAGAAGGGATTTAATGTAAGAAGTTGGCACTGTTTTGAGGGAGAAAGTCTCCTGGGTTTTAGGAAGTGAGGAGGAATGAGAGGATTTGTAGGAGCTGTTGCTTGTTGGGAGTGAATTTACTAGAGAGGCTATCGATTTAATGAAGTGATGATTAAAGATGATAGCTGTTTCCTCAGGTATTTTGTTAGGGCAAGGGTTTGGAGAGGATGGGTTTCCAGGGTTTAGTATGTGGTTGATTGAGTTCCAAAATTTTTAGGGTTGGATTTAAGGGTATTAGGCGGGTTAGTGTAAAAGTTTTTTTTTATCATTGTTGATGAGTTTTTTGGCTTGGTTTCTAAGTTGTTTGTAGGTCTGTAGTATGAGGGATGTTAACCAGAGTTTACATATTCTATCCCTATTTTTCATGAGGGCATGAGTAGTTTTAGTAAGCCATGGAGCAATTTTGGTTTTAATTCAAGCCAAACATATTCCCAGTAATATGAGTCCAACACGCAGCTTTTTTCAGAAGGGGAGGATAATAAACAAAAGCTTTAGGTAAGAAGAAAGTTCTTGGTAGGAAGGTGGAAGTCTGGCACTCCATCTGTGGGTACTGATGCCCAAGGTGGCTGCTAAATGTTCAAGCACAGGATGCCCACCTGCTAAGGCTCCTGGCTGTTGCTTGGGAGTCAGCTAGCTGGTAAGCCCTTATCCCCCTTTCCCCACTTTTTTCCATAGTGATGAATCTCTCTTGCTCATGGATTGATGCAGGCTTTGTAGAACTTGCAGACAGTAGCAGACCAGATATCAGTATGTGGAGTCCTCTCTACTAAAAGAAAGAAGGAACTCTGCCTTGATAGAGGCTCAGACTGCTGAGACAGTGAGGGGGACAGAATTAACTTATGTTTCCCAGATGTTTTCCTCCTTTAGATTTAGTGCTGACACTGATGACACAATGCCCTCCGTTTTAAACAGGAAGTCTCATTTGGTGGTAATCCTTGTGGGATTAGAGATCTCTTTATATGTAAAGTCAGATAGGTGTCTGGCTGTTAGAAATGTTATTTTGACCTTTTGCGTCTGGATACCCCTAAACCAGTAGCAGCCCTTCCAGTCTTAAACTTTGGAAGATGCCTTCTTGGTAGCCTGTCATTAACATGTCATTTAGCTCCCTTCCCCTGAAAATCCTGATAGTTTTTACATTGTACAGGAGACTCAAATTTTGCAAAAATCCTATAGCTGATCCAGCAGTATTACCCCAAGATCCAAGTAAAGGGTTTAAGAGGGTTGCTTTTTCCAGTATTCTTGAAGCGATATGGGATAGCGGAGTGCTATACTGCTTTGAGAAGAAGGTGTACACAGCTTGCTAATCTGTTTTTCAAAGCAATTAATTGTCAGACACATATGACGAAGTTCCAGATTGCATTTTTTGACAAAACGAAGCAGAAAAACATGAGAGGTATCTGATGTAGAACTGAGGCCAGAACTTTTGAATTTCACCCATACAATTTTCAGTGTGGCTAATCTGTCCATAAAAGATTAGGTATGATGCTGCAGATGAAGTATCTAGAGCAGCAGCTTTGGGGTCTTAAATTAATACACATGCCAGACTGAGGCTACAGTGCCTGCCAGTTAGTGTTGGAGTGAATCTCCTCAGTGTTCCACTTGATAAGGATTTGCTATTTAGAATCCCTATAGCTGAAGTTTCCAAAAGAATGAAAGAAAAGGAGAAGGCTCTGCAGTTTGCTTGACAGCTTTTTCACTTCCCTACACAAAGGTATGTAAGAAAGTATCCATTCACATCTTAACTGTGCTTTTGCAAGCAAGGTAAAAGCAAGCAGGCAAAAAAGAAAAGGACCAATGTAAAAGGAACTGGCCCATATGGAGACCATTAGGGGCTGTCGATCCTTTTCCTTTAAGTAATATGCCTCTTTCCATATGCATTCCCACCAGTCACACTCTTTCACAGGGTGGTCCAGGAGTTAAGAGGAAGGAACCAAGGATATTTTCATTAGCATCATTTTTATCCAGGCAGCATTTGTTTTTTGTCATGCATATCCCCATGGTAAAACCTATCGCAACTCAATCTCCTGTCTCAGGATAGGAGGGTCACCATACCCAACAGCCTGATGACTGTATGGCTCACAGCTCAGGTGATTTAATCTTGATGCCTTTTAGGTATTTTACTGAGGATATGCTACCAGAAAATCTTATGTGGCCAAGTAGAAAGAATTCTTAATGGGGTACCTGAAAAATAATGATGGCTTTGTCTTAGTTTCGGTGCCATGCAGTATATGCTTGAGCAGTTTAATTCAGGTTTAGATTATACCACTGTGAAGATACACCTTTCAGCCATCTCAGCTTGCATACCAGTGGAGCCTCCACGCATTTTTGTTTGTTTGTTGCAAGTCAGACACCACTTTAAAAATTCTTCATGTGAGACCACCTAAGGTAATTGCTTCTCTATGTTTACATAAATTTTGCCCTGGAAAAGCTGTCAAAGCTTCAGTTTGACACTAATGGGTCTGCATTTCTGAAAATTTTGACTTGGAAAAGTGCTCTTTTGTTCATGGGTAGGTACTAGGCTATTGGCCCTAGGGCCTGTACAAGCCTAGCCAAAAAGGTACCCTGGCTTTCACCACCCAAGAAAATTATTTTCCTGTGCCCCTGTCAAGCAGAACCACAGAAGTGATCCCTGGGGTGAATTTCCTATTACCCATCCAATCATCAAGATTTTTCTCGAAGAGTGCTAATGAGGAGCTCTGTTTGACATAGGTAGTATGTTCCAGAGTATGGGAAGTCACTGGGACAGGAATCTATCCCTCCAGCATGTTCTGTTTGTTGTGCTGACAAGGTTTAGGTCCCTAGAGCATGTAGCTCGGAGGGATTGGAATTTCTTTAAGTGGAGCATGTCCAACAGCTCTGTGTTTGACATAGCTTTGTATGTTAGGCAGAGATCGCCTCTGAGTAGGCAATATGCGACGGAGTAAAGCTGGAGTTTTTTGAGACTGTCTGCGTAAGGCATCAGTTTGAGGCCAGTAATCCTCTTTGTGAGGTATATTTGCAGCCTTTCCAGTTGTTGTAGATGTTTTGTGAGGTACATACCAAAAGGGGCGTTGTACTCTGTAATGGGTCTAATGAGTGAGTAGAGGGGAACAATGACCTCTTTTTTTTCTGGATGAGAAACCTTTTGTGATGAGGTGTGCCATGTAGAAGGATTTCCTGACCACTGTGGCGATGTGATTATCAAAGGAGAGACTACTGTCCACCTGTGTCCCAAGGTCTCTTATCACACTTTCGGTGTTAAGTAGACTACCACCTATGTGGTAGTTCATGAGTACAGAGTTTTTACCAAAGGGGATGACAATGCACTTTTTAGCATTGAGCTTGAGACCATGTCTTTGACACCAGGCATCTGTCTCACTGTGGCCCTTTTGTAGGATGTCCACATCGTTAGGAGTTTCGATTATGGCTCCTAGTTTGCAGTCATCTGCGAATTTAGTTAGCCAAAGACCTTCTGTGTTAGCCTGTACTTCAGAGAAGTAGATACCAAACAGGAGAGGACCCAGGACTAAACTCCACTTGTCACTGGTCTGAAGTCTGATTTGGAGTCTGCTACTTTCACAGTGTGGGTTCTTTCAGTAAGCCAGTTGGCAACCCATCTTGTGACATGGGGATTTATACCTAGTTTGGTGAGTTTATCTATAATTCCAGAGTGGGGGATGGTGTTGAATGCCTTGGCGAGATCTTGATAGGCTGTGTGAACCACCTTACCCTCATCTGTGGCTTTGGTGACTACTTCAAAGAAGTCTGTCATTTTAGGAGACATGATCTGCCTTTTACAAACCAAAACTGTGTGGGGTCCAGAGTTTGGAGTTCTCCATTGTCTTTGTTTATGAATTCCATGATGATACCTTCCATGGCCTTGCAGACTAGGCTCGTCAGGCTAATGGGGCTGTAGTTTTTCGGGTCTGTTGTGGCCCCCCCTTTGTGGAGTGGGATAACTGTCGTGGTGCGCCATTCAATGGGCACAAAGTCTTAGGTGAGGCTATGATTGAACATGGTACTTAGGTGGGGTGCCAGTTCATTCTGTAGTCCATGTAGAAGGCAGCCTGGGATGTTGTCCGGTCCCATGGATGCTGTGTTCTTGGCTTTGGAGAGTGAGGTTTTTACCTGTGCAGCCGTTGACCATCAATTCAACTAAAAGGTTATCTTTCGGGCCGATATGTGCAAAGAACCCTTTTAAATGTTGCACACATATATGAGAGAATCCTGCACTTCTTGGATATCTGCACTGCTAACCGAGATGCTGTTTATTCAGAACCAAGAGCATCAGACCTTCACATCTCTTTTGTCATTTGCAAACAAGAAAAAAGGGGGAAAACAATGAATGGTCTACAGGTGGAGAGTACATTGTGTTTTCTACCATTTTCACCATGAAAAAAGCACCAGAAGGGCAACAGGGCTACAACTACTGCACGTTTACATATGAGTGTGTGCTCACAGTCCATTTTAGAGGCTGACAGCTTGGCTCGTGTTTATACTTTGTTAAACAGTAGCTAAAATAAGTATATATAACCACTGTTCAGCTTTCAGCATTTTGAATCATCTTTTGTGCACCTTATTTACTGTGTGGCTTGCAAAGAGCTGTTTAAAAGGAAGGAGCCGAAAGCTTCTGAACTTTCGTGGCTATGAAGTGTGCTCTTCCTGCAGGTTCAGTGGTACTGATGGTCAACTAGTGATCCTTCACGGATGACCAGATAAGTACTCTTCTGGGGAAAACGTACTTTTTTCTGTTGAAAAAAAATGAGCTTTTTTTTCCTGTCATAAAGAGTATTTTATGCTGGGATTTTTTTTTTTTTTTTTATTTTGAACTGTCATGTCTTTTCAAGAGATTTGTTTTCCTTGGGGAATGCTTATAAACTAAAACTGAGTGAGAAGGGCACACAGAAAAAACAGTCTGCCACCCCTTTCACCTTCCCCCATAATTTTTCTTTGACACCATATTTCTTCTTAATATAAAGGTGCAGTACCTTTCCTGCTTCGTTTGGTGCACCACTGTCCTTTCTAGCTAAGATAGAGCTTGTCTGTATTGTAGAGTTTTCTCTTTCCCCTCTTCTCATCCTTCTAGCTGTCCCAATTCATCCTCTGTTGTTTTTCCCCCAAACAGTCTATGGTCCTGATAACACTTGTGTATTCTGCCTCCATCCCCCTACCCCCAAACCTTTAATACCTTTCTGTGACCATTCTGGGGAGTGACTTTTTGCTGGATCTTCTGAGCCCTTTGAAAAGTCATTGCTTGCTTGCATTTCAGCATATTCCCAGACCCATCCCCACCTGATGATTACTTTGATTACTGCCACAAATTTCATATCTAGTTGAAGTTCTATGACTTTTTTATCTTTTTTTGCTAAGACTGTTACGCACACATTGGTGAGGGAATCTGCAATGACTATATCCATCTGTTTCACATTTCTGACTGTTGATTCTTTCATTTCACATCCCTTCCTATTGTCCCTCAATTTTTATCACCCTTAGACTTCCTAACTATATATTACATATAGTTGCTTCATTTGTAGTGCTCCCTTTCCCCATCTGTTTTATACTTTCTCCAAGTACTTTCACATTTCACACTTTGTTCCTTAACTTCCATCATGCCTTCCTTTTGGTGTTTGCTCATGTCTGAGTACCTCTAGCATCTCCCCGTTCTTTACCTTCTCCTCCAATGACCTTTTGTCAACCTATCCTGTTTAGTGTCTCCTTTTGCCTTCTTTGTTTGTTCTCAATCTGCCATTTCTTCGTTAATTAGCCATTCCACGACAATGTGTAGCTCCCATATTCTGACATTAAATCTTGCAGTCTCCACATCCTCTTCTACTTCACATTTCCCTGAGCCTTACCAGATTTCTCTACATGTTACCAATGTTTTTCCCATTTTCTTGCTTTTCTGCTACCCCATTCTGAGATCCCTCACCTTTCCCTTTTTGTTTGTAGATCTGTTTTCAACTCCTAGTACAAGTTGAGCAGTAATATATAAAAGTATGACTACACCCGAAATTTTTATTTTAGTAATGAGTTTTCTTTCAAATGCGTAGTAATCTGTCTCTCTCTCTCTCAAAATTTGAAGTATATTTTTGCTGCTGAGTAATACATTTACTTGAAAAAATGCAGAATTATATTGGTTTAGTGGTTCAACTGTTCTTGATTCTTTGTTGTGACAAATCTTGACCTGTTACTTATGACCTGATGTCCTTTTCATTCTTCCTCAGTGTATGGGTTACAAATCCAACCTTAGATCCTATTTGGCCTCATATCACAGAATTGTAGATCTAAAATTTGAGCTGCCACCTCTACCCGTAATGCCCCAGCCATCCTACAGTACCTCAGATCTCATTTGCTACCATCTCACATGAACATGGATCCTCTCTTAGAGCTTAGTATTAACATTTTTTTATGAAATTTGTGAGTATTGTTTTATTTCTTGATATATATATATATATATATATATATATATATATATATATATATATATATATATATATAATCCTTTTACTATCCTCCTTATATGCTTTCTAGTTTTTCAGTGTTTCTTCTGTTAGGTCTTATCTTTTTCTACCGTTTAGGTAGTCTTGAACGTACCAGTGTTGGTGGCAGTGTTTTTTTGACATCCTGTCCTTCCTTCTTTTTTTAAGGGTATCATTTCTACCATAGTTGTTCGCCCTCTTTAAAGAAAAAAAAAACTTTACTGGTATCTTTTTATATAAATTTTCTTATTAATCTGTTATGGCTGAGGGAACTGATCGGCTTTAAAAAATGCACTTTCTGTAGGCAGAAAATTCCAGATTCTGATGCTCACATGGAGTGTGTTTATTTATTGACATTTGATTACGGGAAAGTCTGACTGGGTAGAACCATTTTCAGTGAAGGCCCTGGGAGAAAAGCTCCAAATTACAAAACATTTTAAGAACAATAATTCTACAATCTCTTCAAAAATAAAACAAAAACATCTGCAGTTTAAATAACTATAAACAAATTAGATATAGTATAAAACATTGGTTAAGAATCAATATAAATTATGTGACAATCATTTAGTATTTTGAGAAATTTTAGACAGTTTCTAGAGAAATTAAAGGTAAGTTAATCTAATACAAACAGGATTTGGAATATGAAGTGAGGGAAAAACAGGTTTGTGATACATTTATTGAGATAGCCATGGAAGAGAATTTGATAGAAGTAAGGAAGTGAGTGAAGAAATGAGAGCAAGAAGGTGTAAGGAATGAAAATGTACTTATTCACATTTAGGGATATAATTTATCCTAGTTTTGAGCAAAAACAGAGCCAGATTTTAGCTAGGAAGCTTTTCAGACTGGTTTTGAAAGATGGGAGAGAAGGTGTTGACCTGATTGTTGCAGGTAAGGAGTTCCAGGCCTTAGCAACCTTGTATGAGTACAGACAATGCCCAGCAGATTTGATAGGTTTTTAGACGGACAAGAGTTTTTGGTCACTGCATTGCAGTGCCCGACTGGGAAAATAGCTGTGTAGAATGTTTTTTTAGTGCTGTAAAAGCAGAAGAATGCTGGATAATTTAATACATGGTAAAAAGCTGAGTATATGTTAGTTGATGAGACAGTTCTAACCAATTTCAGCTTTTTAGTGCTATACAATGGTGGGTTCTGAAAGAGGTATTTGCCTCAAATTTAGCAATTTTGTTGCAACATTGTTCAAATTTTAATTTTTGTGAAGCCTCGAGGTTAGTGAGGATGGGAGCACCATAGAGAAGAGTGTGAAGGAAATCAGTAGTGGCAAATGTAGTTTTAGTTGAGTCTGTGAGAAAGTTTTTGGGCTCTGTAAAGCATCCTGAGTTTTTAATGAGTTTTTCTTAAGCAATTTTGTTATGCAGGTTGAATGAAGAATTATCATTTACTATCACCCCTAATAATTTGCTATAATAAGTGACTTCAGTGGTTGTATTATCAAAAGAGAGGACTTTAAATTTAATTTTTTCATGAGAAAGGAATTTGGGGAAGAAAAGTAGTAGTAGTCTTTCTGGGTTGAGTAGGAGTTGTGAGTTATGAAACCATGTTTCAGTAGCTTATAAAGCTTCTGGAGTAATTTTTTGGAGGTGTACCATGTTGTCAGATCTGCATGTGAGAATGGAGTCATCTGCATATTGTATTAAGGTGGCATGTTGTGTGGAGATACAGAGGATGTTGGTGAAAATGTTAAAGAGGAGGGGACCAAGGATAGAGCCTTGTGGTACACTGATGGTGACCGGGAGGTAAGGAGAGAGCACGAAGTGCCATTTTTCTGACTGATACATATTAAACAGGTAGCTTTTGAACCACAGAAGGGTGGGCTGAGAAAAAAATAGTGAGAACCTTTGAAGTAGAAGTTTGCCATGGCAGACTACGTCGAAGGCTTTAGACAAGTCTAGAAATAAGGAAGAAACTAATTTGCCATTCTCTCTTGCTTTGACAGTATCTGTAAAGGTTAGAAGGGCAGTGCAAGTACTGTGATAAGGATGATAGTATAGTAATGGGCATTTCTGCGTTAAACTTGGAAAGGTTATGTGTTATTTTATAAGAACACTGTTTAACTGGATCTGTGAGATGTCTGGTCATGTAGATTGGGAGATGATTACTGAGAGAGTCTGGCATTGTACCTGTGTTGTGGTATTTGCTAGTGTCTGATTCTGGGATCCAGTCTAATAGGGAATTTGATACTTTGCTGTAATGTGTGGGGCTAATAATTAGTTGTGTGAAACCATGTAAATACATGCTAGATGTAGGGGAGTTAGTGTTTTGTTGAACCAGTTGACATTCACATCACCTAGTAACATTTTTTCTTGTGGAAATGTTATGGATATCCAGTGTAGGATATCTTCCAGTATAGCTGTATCGTCGCTAAGAGGGATGTAAAGGACAGTAATACATATAATTGTTTATTTTGAGGAAATCATTATGAAAGTCTGCTGAACAGAAATTTGGCATTGGTTTGCTGTAAGGGGAAATGTGATACATGTTGGGAAATATTAAAACAATAGTGCCATCTTTCCTCTTTATACAGTCATTACAGATGGTATTATAGCCTGGAGGTATACTTTCAGAGTCGTTTATGCTGAGTTTAAGCCAAGTTTGAGTTGCAGAGAGATCGTTAGGCTTATGTTGGGTAATTCAGGCATGTAGTACAGTAGTTTTATTTCTTATGCTTCTAACATTTATTGCAGCAAAAGTTAGATCACCAAGGTTAGGGATTGGTTGTTGTTGAGTTAGAAAAAATGTATGGGAGAAAATTATCTTTGTGTTGGTTGTGAAAGGTGGGGGCAGGATTAGGGTGTGTATCTCCTCCTAGAAGGATTTTAGTATATTTGAGAATTATGCATACTTGTTTTTTTGAGAGGATTCTTGCTCTTAATTTTCTTTTGGTTTGAGTTAATGTACAGTTAATCAGTCTGGATCTGGAATAAAGATGAGGGGCAGTATTTAATAGGTTTAGTGCAATGTGTGTAGGGTATAAAGAATAACTACGGATAGGTAGTTGAGACAGAGTTGTAGAGATGCTGTGAGATACTATTGAGTCGTGGTAGGATGAAAGATGGCAAAGTATGAAGAGAAGACTAGAGGATAAGCTGAAGAGTAGCATAATTAAGTACAGGAATCTGTATTTTATAGATGTCGCTAGTGGGGAATTCAGTAAAAAATTACCTGATTTAGAAACACTAATAATCCCTTTAATAAGCTCAGTGTGAATACAAGCAATGTAAAAAAAAAAAACACTTCATTAAATAAAACGTTTAAAAACCCCAAGACTCAGCCCTCCAATCAGAGTAAATGGTCAGTTAATTAATTCAGTCAAATATGCATAACAATAAAGTGTTAAAAAATATAAATAATGCAACACTTATTTCAAACTCTTTTGCTTTAATTTTAAAATGGGCTTTATACTAACCACACCATTAATGCCTGGATGTAGTCTGCTTGCTAGTGGACAGTCCATTTATATTCAATAATTATTAATGTCACAACCCCTTTTCACACTGAGGAGAGGTTTATAATTAAAAGTATTAGCATTTCTAAGTCTGATGTTTTTTATTGATTTCTACTGACTGACTGTTACTGTCTAGTATCCATCTAATGGCTGCTGACATTGCCTTACTGAATAAAGGTTCACTGTTGTTTAGATCCAGTGTTGCTGTTGTGTGGGCTGTTTTTTACTTTTGGATCAACTTCGGTTGCTAATTTTGTTGTGGAAGTTCCAACATGGCACAGTCCATTGTTAGAAGTAGTGATGTTGGTTTGCAGAATGTAGGACGGTCCTTAAATGAATTGTTAATGGTACATAACCCCTTGCTGCAACAAACTGCATTCATTTTTTCAAATACTGCTGGAATTATTGAACAGCATGCAAATACTATTATTGCACGTGTTGAGACTATGGAACAGAGAAGGTGCAAGCCTTCAAATGGCCTCAATGGCAACACTTGAGCTTTTCAGCCTATTTGGAGCTTGTCATTCTGCCATGGGGACAAATGACCACCTTTGGCAACAACTATCCTGAGTTCCTTAAGAAATGGCAGGAGCTGAACTTAAACTTAAGTGCTGATTACATGGGTCTAATGAACCAATTTTGCTTTTAATAAAATTGAAAATGAACTGTAGGAGGAGACATCTGTAATGGAAAGTGAGATTTCTGCAGTGCCACGTTTTAAGGACTCTATACATCTATATAATCAAATGCTCGAGACTGTCTATATATGAACGCCATGTAGAATCTGTTAAAAAGCACAAACTTCTGAGAGATATCAATGATTTCAGGATTGGAAACCAAGTCATTCTATAGATGAAGGGTCTACATATGTGCTAGATATTATTGCAATGCCTGAGGTGGCTACTACTTCCAATGATCAAAGGAAGTAAATTATACAGAACACTGAGATGGGTGCTTCTGTACAAGCACCAGCAATGAATCTGAATTTAAATGTCTCCCCATCAGCCAACAATACAGAGACATCTTCAGCATCGGTGGTGAATGGAAATGGGAGGATACCTGAGGATTTTCGGCAACTATTGCATTTCAACCTACCAGAAAGGATAGAGAAATGTGAACAGGAACCCTCGAGGGGCGGACAAGAAGAAGAGATGGAGTAGGATGAAAGCAAAATTTCAATGAACAAGAAACATAGAGCAGATTGGTGAATCAAGTCTGATAAGTGGACAAGCAGGGACAAGCAGTAGTTAATCTGTCTAGTATCCATCTAATGGCTGCTTACATTGCCTTACTGAATAAAGGATTTAAATTTGTCCCTTCCACTACTGACAATTATAGAGCCATTACGTGATTTAAAAATGTTTTGTTAGGAATATAAATTTCAAATTGATTTTCAAAGACACAGTTTCTGCACAAACTCAGGAATGTAAGAAATCTACTGTTTTTATACCTACTCCACTTGTCACTATTTTTTATAATGTCTGTGAGCAGCAGCTTCGGCAGTTAAATGCCACAGTGTGACACAGTGAAGTCTTATAATTTAAGTTTTAATAAACATGAAACTTTATTAAAATTGCAAAATAATATGGATATCATCATTAAGCAAGCTGATAAAGGCGATGCCGTTGTCATTTTGGAAAGGAAGGATTATTTATTTTTTTTATGAATGAATTCTTGAAGGTTGAAAACACTTTTAATAGAATTAGTGGCACAGAAATCTCTAGATTTGTACATAGACAGTATGTCTATTCATGAATTACAGTTAATTAATAGTTCCCTTGATTTATTTATTTATTTTAATGTACCATGTCCAGTCATTCCAATTGTATATGGTTTGCCAAAAACTGACGAGAACTTTTATCACCCATCAATGAGCCCTATAGGTTTTGGCCGTGAGTGAGTGACGGAGCACTATTTTTGCATTCTTCTTTAACCAAATATTTAAATAATGTAAAGAGTTATTTTAGTGACCCAGGATAGTTTTTGAATAAGCTGTATGAATGACACATTTGTAAACAACCAAATAAGTTTGTCTTTGTGACATTAGACATTAATTCTTTATTTACAGTAATTCCAAATAACTCTGGCATAGATGCTGTACTTGATTTTTTATGTACTAACAGCGAGTTGACTGGAAGGGAGATAGAAATGTTATGTGAACTACTTGAAAAGTTTTAGTTATTATATTTATTTTTGACAATCAGGTTTGTCATCAGGTATGCCCATCGTTAACACATATGCTAATGTTGCTCTTAGCCAATGGGAAGAGCAAGATATATATATATATATATATATATATATATATATATATATATATATATATATATATATATATATATATGGGTCTACTTTGTTTCATTGAATCTCATTTCGCTGAATTGCAGTTAGTGTATATGGCTCTGTGTAGAGTACTGTACCCTACACAGTGCCATATATACTAAGTTCAGTTCAGTGAAATAAGTTTTCAGTAATTTGTGTTTTCATCAATGTGGTTGGGGTGAAATGAAATTCAGTGAAATGAGATTCACCGAAACTATTTAGACCCATATATATATATATATATATATATATATATATATATATATATATATATACATACACACATGTACACACACACATAAATGTTTTGTTGATGTTTTTCTTGTTTGGGAGGTGAACAACAACAATTAATAGACTTTGTTGCTTTTTTGAATAATACAACTGATTTTTTAAAAGTTTACTTTGAATTTTTCACAGCATGAAATTTGATTTTTGGCTGTGAAATTTAAAAAAGAATGATGATAGAAGTATGAGTATCTATAAGAAGGAAGTGCAGGCAGATAGATACTTGCATAAAAATACTATGCAGTCTGGCCATGCGTTTAGGGGGGATTGCTAAAAGCCAATTATTAAAAGCTAGCAGACTTAATACTGATGTGCAAATATACAATGAGCAGATGAAGGAATGTACTGAGAGGGGATACGGTAGTTTTTACATAATTTTATGTTCAAGGTTTTAAATGAGTACATACATACGTGTTAAAGGGAACCATACTCAGCATACATAAAGCTTGGCTAAGCCATATTTTACGAATAGTGGTATGGCTCTTTCTCAAATTAATTGAAATTAAAATTAATTAAAATTGCCTGTATTACACCACTACATTTAGTAGGAGAACCAACAGTGTTAAAAAAATTAAGCCAAACATAGTGGGGTTCCCACCATCATGTCAAATTATAATTGAGAGCAATCAGTTTATAGCCAGTACAAAGCAATTAACAAAGTAATGCCAAATTAAAACAGGCTTTCTGTAATTTCCTTAGGTTAAATAACTGACATGTATTGTAGTGTATTGGTCAAGAAAAAGGGGACATTGGCCACCATAGTCAGAGATCCTTAGAGTACAAGGGTTTATTTAATTTAATATATTAATACACATCAAGGTTCTTCATGATAAATGTGCTTACATTATACATTGACAAAATTCTCAGTAATTCTCCGTAAACTTTTTGGAGTACGGCCTTGTGGTAGAGCTCTTGCAGTATTGAGTTCAGATGTAATGACTGCAGGCTCTGACTTGAAAGAGAGAAAACACTACTAAACTGTGTTGTTATATTCAGGCAATACAATTAGTACTTACTGTATAAAAAAGAGATGGAGGAAGGACCGTAGTAAGTCAGAGCAAGAGAATACAGAGAAGTATAAGAGCAAAGCAATGGTAAGAAAGTTTATGAATATAAGCTCAAAGTAGTTTTAGCAGGGAGAGTATACTGATACCACAGTAATACATTGTAAATATACAGCTGTATCAAGCAAAGTATCAGAACATGGCAGTACACTGATAAACACAGTGTAAAACCATCACTTAGTAAACCTTCATGGGGTAACCATTACATAAAAAGTGTTTTTTTTATGTGTGTGTATATATATATATATATATATATATATATATATATATATATATATACACACACACACACCAGAATACCGGCAACTCACAGTACGTACATATGTGTTAAAGGGAAAAATACTCAGCATACATAAAGCTTGTTGGATATGAATGAATTGATACTCTATAACACAATACCAAAGTCTTTCCACTGTTTTACACAATCTTAGAACAAATATAAGTGTAATAACATATAATAATGGGTTTACTTCACGTAATCGAACATCCTTATGTTCAGCTTTCATATGGACGAAACCATATGATTGAACATATGAATGTCCCATCCAGGGATATCCCATATCCCTTATCTTTGTAAATATTACTTTATTCACTTTAACATTTCTGACCTTCCTTTTGTATTGCTTATAGTTAACCTCTAACTTAATCTCTTTCTAATTTAGCTTTTTCTAGTTAGTTAAGATCTATAATATAGGTGATTATATAACACATTAGTACTATGCAATATTTGTAATTGTAAAATTGTTTTACCTCTGGAGCTTTTCTCCACAGGCCTCTTTTTCTAAGTTAGCTTATTTAGTTCGTTAAGATCTATAATATATGTGATTACATTTCATTCTTCCCATTGCATAACACACTTGTACTATGTGTTATTTGTATTTGTAAAATTGTTTGTACCTCTGGAGCTTTTCTCCCCGGGCCTCCACTGAAAATGGACATAAATCCAGTTGGACTAGCCCGGTCAACAAATGTAAAATAAAATAAAATAAATAAATAAATAAAATGTCCGACTGCGAAAAAAAAAAATAAACAAAAAAAACTAAACTGTGCTAGCAGGGGGGCAAGCTCCCTGCACCCCTGCTATTTAAATATACCACCTGCGAGATTGCACTACATTGAGGTAAAGGAAAATCTTCCTGTTCCGCGCTCTGTGGAGATCTAGGCCATATGAATGTCGATCTTTTAAAAGTTCGACCATCTGAAGGGGACCCATAATAACATATGTGCCTGCTCTATGAAGGAAGATAGTGACAGTGTAAGGGAAGACAACACTGAGGGAATATTTACAACACATTCTACTGCAGTGGCCATCCCACCTTCAGGTCAAATTATAACTGAGTGCATTCAGTTTATAGCCAGTACAAAGAGGTTAACAGAGAGATGCCAAATTAAAACATGATTTCCGTAGGCTAAATAACTGACATGTGCAGTATAGTCTTCTGGTCAAGAAAAAGGGGGCAGTGGCTATCATAGTAAGAGGTCCTTAGAATGCACAAACTATTTCACAGAGGCTTGCAATCACAGAGCAGGCATATGTTTAATTGATGAAGTTAATACATATCAGGGTTCTCCATGATAAATGTGCTTACATTATACAGTGGCAAAATTCTCAGTAAACTTGTGGGAGTAGGGCTTTGTGGCTGAGCTCCTGTGGTGTTGAGGTCAAATGTTGACACAGACTATTATACAATGACAAAATTCTCAGTAAACTTGCAGGATGAGGGCCTTGTGGCAGAGCTTCTGCAGTGTCAAGGCCAGATGTAGTGTTTACAGGCTATTTATTATACAGTGACAAAACTTGTAGCACTAGAGCATTGTGGTAGAGCTTTTGCAGTTTCGAGGTCAGATGTAGTGACCGCAGGCTCTACTGTATGAAGGAAGAAGTGACTGAGTGTAAGAGGAGACAATACTGTCTAGGAGTGGCACATCTTTCCTCTAATTGTTCTGTTATGCCATGTTTAATTCTGTTGCAGTAGCAGACAGGAGGAGCAAACTGCTTTTGAAAGGGTTGGTGCTTCCATCTTCCTGTCCTGCATCAGGGCTGAACCCCCCAGTAAACACCTTAAGGCCTCTTTGGAGTCTAGAAAGAGATGCTCTACTCCTTCTCCCAAACCTCCTCCTTCCCCTGCGTTTTTCTCAGCATTCCCTAAGAAGATCTGAAGAGCTTTGGATCTGACTTCTTCAGATCCTAAAAAGAAACCTTCAGATCCAAAATCATTGGATCCATCTATCATTATTGTATTGGTGAAATTTCCTAAACTGTTTTTGGATCTTCGGACTTCAGATCCGACTTCTGTATCTTAAGTTTCCACAAACCTGCTCAACTGGGTTCGCAGTTGATCTAATATCCCCTTGGTTCTATTCTTCCTTTCTTCAAACTGAACTGAGGAGAGACTCAAGGTCTCAGTCCACTACCTCTTTGTGATCAACCAGAAGTCATTCTGAAACCGACGTGGATAGGAGGATGAGCTCAGATCCAGATGGGTGTTCTGATACTGTCTCCCATCGGACCTTTGAGCCGTCTCTCCATTTCCCATGTAGTCTAATCTTCTCTTATCTGTCTTATCGTTTCGGTGCCCTGAGATCCAAGAGTCCACAGAGAGAGTCAGTATCAGATCTGAAGGCGGCAGGTCTTTGACTCCCAACAGTTTCCCTGACTAGTTCTGTTCCTACTCTTTCCTTATGTGATGAGTCCTAGAGCTGTATTGTCTGTGTTGGATCTGGGTGGCCAGGGCCTACTCTGATGTTGTCAAAGCTGTCCTTGCCCCTCAGAGCCTCAGCACTAGGCAGCTTGTATGTGGCTTTCTCCTCGAGGTATGGATCAGGGTAGGGTTGGTGCTTGGCCGCTTTGAATTTTTGACTCTGGTGCAGCCGGCTATGACTACTCCCAGTCCACCTGGTTTCGAGGTAGTGGAAAAGTGGAAAGGGCCCTCTCTCATCCAAGAGAGCTGGTCTTTCTCTTCCTTGGGTCCTACATACATTCCTTCCATCAGACCTACTCCACAGGGTCAGACGGTTACCAACTATTGTCCAGACGGTTTCCATAGAGGGAACATCTCCTCTCTTTGGATACTTCCCAAGAGCATCTCACTTGAGGTTCCCCACAAGAGAATGTGCAAAAGGAGGCACACAGATTCCATATGGAATCTGTCATAGAGGATACTACCTGTGAGGAATGGGAAGGATCCTCCAGATCTCCACTGGTTAACGTCTCATTTGGAGACATCCTAGAGATTCTTAAGCAAAAGTGTGGATGGTGTTCAGGTACTCCCTCCTCAGAGGAATCAGTTTTTCTGGAAACTTTTGGTTCCAGACTATCTACATCTTGGGTGACCCCCCGGCTGATGAGCTTATTGACCTCTTCTCTCACCTGGTATGGAAAGACATGGATTCTGTCAAACCAGTTCCCCGTTTCCCAGATAAAGTTTTGGCACCACTGAAGGACAGACTCCCTTGGAACCAGGGAGTCTCTGTTGATGTTATGGTTGTGATGAGAACCACTAAGGATGAGCTAGCCGAACAGAACTTCTCTGTTCAACAGAGAGACAAGAGCAATGGTGAGATTTGGGAAGCTCATATTTACTTAATTGACTTTGATGTCCCTGAATTCTTTAGCACACTTTGAAACTGCAGATGGATTTGACCAAGTCGCTATCCAAATCCCTTTGTGAGTCTGTGTTTGTGGAGGACTATAAGAGGTGATCTTCACAACTGGCCACTCTATTATCCATTTCCAGTGTGTCCACAAGATTGATATCCCATGCTGCTGAATGGTTCAGGCATTGCCATCTGAAGACGTG
Organism: Protopterus annectens; assembly: GCF_019279795.1. Lineage (NCBI taxonomy): Eukaryota > Metazoa > Chordata > Ceratodontiformes > Protopteridae > Protopterus > Protopterus annectens. Next base: position 538,960,494 of record NC_056731.1, read on the forward strand.
CCTGGATGTGGTTATGTGATTTTGCAGAGCTCTTCATGTCCTCTTTCATCAATGAGCCTTTTGATGGGACATCTTTGTTTGTTCCTTCTGTTAAAAAAAATATTTTCTGTATTGAACAGAAAGGAAAGACCCTGTCTGCTGTAGGGATTCTCTTTTCTACCCCTCAACAGTCTTTCTCCCACAATCGGAGGGGACAAGAAAATGTGGTTCCATAAATCCCAGGGTTCTTTCCAGGATCCACGTAGGGACAACAACTTTGGGGGAGAGGAGGGAGTTCAAATGTTAGACGCTGTCCTTGAGGCAGAGGAGGCCGGCAAAACCAGGGTTTCTGAGATTTCAGCAACCCTGAAGGTGTGCCAGACTGCTTACTTCTGAAGGCAGTCAAGGACACTTGTCCTTGCACCTAGGTGACTGGGTTTCCATAACAAAAGAATCTTGAGTGCTAAAAATAATATCCAGAGATTAATTCATGCTATTTTTCCCGACTCCGCCAACCAAAAGAAAGAAGCTTGCCGATGTTGCACCAAGTCAGAGATCTAAAGCTGCAGAACAAGAGAGTCAACCAAGAGGTTCCACCATACCTAAGAGGATTCAGAACTTATTCAAGGTTTTTAGTGCCAAAGATGACAGGGGACTTGAGTCCAATCTTGGATCTAAGCAACCTGAATTTAGTTGTGAAGAAGTCAAAGTTACAAATGGTCACAATCCACTCCATCCTGCCACTTCTACACAAGGATGATTGGATGTGTTCAGTTGGTCTTCAGGATGCGTACGGTCACAATCAAGATGAACAAAAGCTCTCAGAGGTACCTGTGCTTCCAGCTGGGGGCCAGTCACTATCAGTTCAGAGCACTGCCCTTTGGTCACTCCACAGCCTCCAGGGTGTTCATTAAGTGTATGGCAGTGGTGGCAGCTCACCTAAGACTTTGAGGATTATGGGTGTTTCCATATTTAGATGACTGGCTCCTCACCTCTCCCGCCAGACATCTCTTAGAATGGTCCAGGAACTATTTGCTCCAACTTTTTCTAAGAGTGGGCATCTCCATCAGTATCTCGAAATCAAAATTGCAGGAATACAAAACCAGCATGTGTCCATGCAGACAAACCAAAACTAAGAAAAAGCAAAAGGCTTATCTAGTACCTCGCATGACATCAAGTAAAGAGAAAAGGTAGCTCACTTCAGCTTGTGTGATGGTATTGCACTGCAAATACTGCAGTAGCACAAAACCCTTCAAGATAATGTATTCCAGTTTAGAAATGCAGAAAATGCAAGCACAAACTGTATTATAGACCAATGATGAAATAATACACAAGAAACTTTGTCTGATAAATAAAAAACTTGTATTGAAGAAACAAACACTGTTAATCACTTTCATCCCACCATTTGGGTTTCAGCCCCATATGAAGTAAAAGAAGCATCTACAGTGTTTGCAGCTTCACAGAGCTTGTAGCTTACCGTAAATTCTGTAGTTAAAGTGAATGGTTACTTGCTCGGTGGATAGTTTGTGTGCTAGAAAGGATTTTATCATACTTTACTTTTATTTTTAGGTAACCCCCCTCAAATACCTAACCTAGAAGGGCTCTCCTACCTGAAGGACGCTACTCTGCAGAAACTGTGCCTGAAACATTTAACTGAAGTCAGACCACTACAAGCTGCCAAGGTTAATAATTTAAAACTGTACTCCTTTTAATTGTACATTGCTGACCTGGATCTAAAGCACCTATAGTCTGTCCCCCATAGCAATTTGGCTTACTCTTAGTTCTAAGTAAAAGTAGTTTACCCCTTACACTCTACAACAGCTTTTTCTCACCTTAAAAACCCTGTAAATTATATTACCACTACTGTTTCTAACCTTAAAAACCCTGAAAATTATATTCTAAATATTCCAAATACCCTAAAAGTAGTTAAAATACAGCTGTTAAACTAAGAAATTGAAATACTTACCGTACGGCTCTAGGAAGCCTTAGAAAACCTTGTAGTCAGTATAAAAACTGGCAATGTCAATGTAGCAAACCTGACTAACTCTCCTTTACAATGAGTTAAAAACAGTAATTTATCCTACCTGTGGCACTTAATCCTGACCTATACTTAATGATTATCTCTATTTATCTCTAAACTTGCTTAGGTATGTAACCACTGTAAATATTGTATCTTAAACTTAACTGCTTGTTTAGGTATGTTAACTACTGTAAATACTGTATTTTAAACTTAACTGCTTACCTTGGAGCTTTTTTCCCCGGACCTCCACTGAAAATGGACATGTATCCAGTCGGACTATCGCGGTCAACAAATGTAAAATAAATAAATAAATTTGGGACTTCATCGGAACAGCGTTTGCAAGCATAATCAAAGTATGTGAAGACATTTGAAAATAAAATAGCCAAAAAAAAATGACTTCCAATGAAGTACTACAGAAATCTTAAAATAAAACTGTCAGTAAACACAAACTGTTTTGTAAGAATTATGTTTTAAATTAATTGTTTTACTACCCTAGCTGTATTAAAAACACTTTTATTAAAAAAAACAGTTAAAATGATTCTTCACCAAAATGCTGGCCTAAGAGTAATATATATTTATACATGAAGAAACTGTTAGACTGTTGAAAACTGTAAACAAATGATGAAATCACATGAATGCCACCCTGGAATTGGTAAGGAATTTCTTTTGTATATACTCAGCAGGGCATCTTCATATCTAAGCCTGCTAAGGCATATTCAACTAGCTCCATGGCCACTTATTCTGCCTTTTGTTTTATAACTTCCATTGACATTTGTGCAGCATTCACCTGGTTCAGTGTCCATACCTTTATCACTCATTACAAGCTGGATTTGGCTTCTGGAAGTAGAGCTGCTTTGGTTCAGCAGTGCTTTGGAATATCCTCCCATGAGGGCCACCTAGGATTCACATAGCTGGGGACTCTGTCCCATAGGTTGAGGAAGAATGAAATGGACATTTTCAGATATTAAAGTTATGTACTCACCATAACTGTGAATCTGTGTCGTCCATTTCATTCTTCCTGAACTCCCCACCTTCCTTCCCCTTTCTAGTCATCTTCTGAAGTGATCTCATGGATATTTTGCAACCTTTAGTTTCAGGTTTGAGCCCTAGCTTACTGTTGTTTCTTGTCCCAATTTGGATCTACAAGGCAACAAACTTGATCTAAGGTGTTATAGGATGGCTGGGGCAATATGGGTAGCGGGTTGAGCTTGAGAGTTGTATTCAGAAGTCTGTGATATGCTACCAAATTGTATCCAAGGTCGGATTCACAACCCATACATTTAGGAAGAATGAAAATGGACAACACAAATGCATAGTTATGCTAAGTACATAACTTATAAACCAGTTGAACAGATGATTAAATACATGCCAGTTTTCCTCTGCTCTTTTTGTATTTTTTGAATGTGACTGTCTAAATTCTAACAGTAGCTCTTTACTGTTCTCTGTCTGGTAACACCAAAAGATGATGCATCTCACAAGGCAGATGGTAAGAGATCTTCCACTTTGTCCTTTTCCATAAAAGTTTTTTGTAATGATGTCTGCATGTCATGTTTTTATTGTCTGTATTAGTGTTGCGTATCCCATTAGATCATGCAATTTTTTTTCTATGTAGGTGGTATAAAGGAACACTCCATTTTCTTTGCTTTTTCTGTCCATTTTTTTTTCTTATCAGCTGACCATTGTGGTATGTTAAGTTGTGATTGTTCCATAAGAGAAAAAAGGACAGTTCCATGTGAAAATTTACAGTTTCACTTTGTTTCTTTGCTTGTTGAGTAGTGTGACTGTGAACACTTTTGTAGTAAATGTATTTATATTTGTTTACTGAGGAAGAGCAGTGATCACTATGGACCATTTTCAGGCTCGGCCTGAGAGAAGTTGTTAAATGGAGAAATATAGAAATGGTAAAGAGAGATATTATCACAAAAGAGCTAACAGTAAGTTCATAGCAGGACTTCCAAGAGCCTTTACCATTGTATGCTTTTTTCAGCATAAGAGGGTGCTGTTGATTTCCATTTTTCATTTAGTGGGGCTTGCTGTATCTTCCTGTATGTACGACATTGGCAGAAGAATGCATTGAATTGGACTGAAATATATCTTCTCACTTTTTCATCTTCTGAAGGAATTTGATGCGTCTTCAGGGTTGACTTGTGCTTTTCTTGGATTCTGCTTTTTTTAACTATTCATTTCTTTGATTTTGTTGTTTTATTCTTGCTATGTATTGCTTTTTATTTGAGCCGATGCCATTATTCCTTAAATGCCACTATAGCTAAGAAATGATAGCTCCCATAATAGGCAAATGTTCCCAAGGTCCCCGACATCATGAGGCAGCCAAAACACTGTGTGATGATTAGGAGAAAATGATCAGATGCTTTGAGTATTTAGCAAAAAATGGGGATCAGCAAAGCTTTCACTTCCACATAAAAGTATTTCCATTACCAGTGGTCCTTATATGTAGAGCACAAGAGGAATCATTCAAAACTATTTCAGAGGGGAAAAAAACAATCCACTGTGCTGCACTTTAATCCTGAAGGTTATTCCTAACAGCAGGCTTCAGAAGCAAACCTAAGTCAATAAGTTTGTGCACATGAATACCTGCAGTGCTTTAAGCAACTGTGTTCTGTCATTTGGATGTGCTTCCTCTGCCGTGTAGGATTAATCTTTTTGGTTGCATATAGATCTATATGGACCTGACCATCCTTGTCCTCTTGGCATTATCTTTTGATTTACTTGCCTGGCATTATAGTAGAATAAAGTTTTTTTGAAAGCTATGATGGGGCCTGAAAGGAGATAATTTTCATTAAGACATGCCAGGTTTCTGCAGTGACCATCTTTAAATGCACCGTCACTGACTTTGCTTATGTGGGGAAGACGGAGAGTCATTGGTCATTGTGGTTACATTGATATCTTCAGCCAGGTAAAGTGTGCTGGAGCTTAAGAAGAAATCAGGAAAGTGACATACTACTTATTCTGCTGCACAGGATTTTACCTGTTAACTGCAATCCAGGCTGCATTGGTTTAGTGTTTGGTCTACCTTATATGAGCTTACAGGGTCCATAGTCTCCTGAGCGTCAGGTTACTTTTCATTCAGGTGATGCAGAGTAGGTTTTTATACTAGACAAGCAATTTAACTTCTTTTTGTAGCCAATGTCAAGAGATGTTCCATTTAAGTGTGGTATATCATACTAGGTTCTCACTTTTTCTCTTTCCTGTGGTGTGGGTACAGTCTCGTCTAGTCATCCTTTGAGATGCTTTTTCTGGGGCAGTTATAGAACTCTGTGGTGGGAAAACAGAAGTGGAAGAGATTCAATACCTAAAACCTTTCAGACCTTCTGCTGAAGGATTTGGCTCATTTTGTGGCACTTATCCATTTGCCATGTGGTTTGCCTGGAAAGCCATTGAATAATGGCTGGCTTTTACTGAGCAGTTTTGAAATACCCAGCTCCATCTGATTATCTTTCCTAGGGCTATTGAAACTGTCAGCCCTTGGCCACTTCTGCAGTCATTCTTGCTGTGCATGTGCATGAGACAAAAAGGTTACCTTGTCACCTTCGTTATCCTTCCCCAACCAAGGATTAGAACACATTATGTAGTTCAAACAGATTTACATGTTTCCTTTCAGGATATGTCTTATAGGTTCATAGGTAGGTACTAGGCTATCGGCCCTAGGGCCTATACAAGTCTAGCCAAAAAGGTACCCTGGCTTTCGCCACCCAAGAAAATTGTTGTCCTGTGCCCCTGTCGAGCAGCGCCACAGAGGTGATCCCTGGGGTGAATTTCCTATTTCCCATCCAATCATCAAGATTTTTCTTGAAGAGTGCTAATGAGGAGCCTTGTTTGATATAGATAGGTATTTTGTTCCAGAGTTTGGGAAGTCTCTGGGACAGGAATCTATCCCTCTAGCATGTTCTGTTTATTGTGGTGACAAGGTTTAGGTCCCTAGAGCGTGTAGCTCAGAGGGATTGGGATTTCTTTAAGTGGAGCATTTCCAACAGGTCTGGGTTTGACATAGCTTTGTATGCTGGGCAGAGATTGCCTCTGAGTAGGCGATATGCGACAGAGTAAAGCTGGAGTTTTTTGAGACTGTCTGCATAGGGCATCTGTTTGAGGCCGGTAGTCCTCTTTCTGAGGTATTTCTGTGGCCTTTCCAGTTGTTGTTGATGTCTTGTGAGGTACATGCCAAAAGGGGCATTGTACTCTGTAATGGGTTTAATGAGTGACAAGTAGAGGGAAACAATTACCTCTTTTTTTCCTGGATAAGAAACCTTTTGTGATGAGGTGTGCCATGTAGAAGGATTTCCTGACTACTGTGGCGATGTGATTATCAAACGAGAGACTACTGTCCACCTGTGTCCCAAGGTCACTTATCACACTTTCAGTGTTAAGGAGACTACCACCTATGTGGTAGCTCATGGGTACAGAATTTTTACTAAAGGGGATGACAATGCACTTTTTGACATTGAGCTTGAGGGCCATGGCTTTGACGCCAGGCATCTGTCTCAGTGAGGTCCTTTTGTCAGATGTCCACATCATTAGGAGTTTCAAGTATGGCTCCTAGTTTGGAGTCATCTGCCAACTTCATTAGCCAAAGACCTTCTGTGTTAGCCTGTACTTCAGAAAAGTCGATACCAAACAGGTGAGGACTCAGGACTGAACCCTGTGGTACTCCACTTGTCACTTGTCTGAAGTCGGATTTGGAGTCTGCTAGTTTCACAGTGTGGATTTTGTCAGTGAGCCAATTGGCAACCAATCTTGTGTCATAGGGTTTTATACCTAGTTTAGTGAGTTTATGTATAATTCCTGACTGGGGGATGGTGTCAAAAGCCTTGGCGAGATCAAGACAGGCTGTGTGAACAACCTTACCCCTGTCTACAACTTTGGGGACTACTTCAAAGAAGTCGTATTAGGTTTAGGAGACATGATCCAGAGTTTGGAGATTACCAATGTCTTTGTTCATAAGTTCCATGATGATACTTTCCATTCCCTTCCAGACCAGGCTCGTTAGGCTAATGGGGCGGTAGTTACCGGGGTCCGTGGTGGCTCCCCTTTTGTGGAGTGGGATAACAGTCGCTGTGCACCATTCAGGGGGCACAAAGCCTGAGGCCAGTCTATGATTGAACATGGTGCTTCGGTAGGGTGCCAGTTCATTCTGTAGTTTGTGTAGAACGCAGCCTGGGATGTTGTCAGGTCCCATGGATGCTGTGTTCTTGGCTTTGGAGAGTATGGTTTTTGTTTGTGCAGCTGTGATTACAGGAACTTTGCATTCTTCCGGTATAGAGATGAGCCCTTTATTGGGTGAGAGGTGGGGCAAAGTTGGCACTAAACCTATCTGCCAGGATGTTGGCAATATCAGTTGGTTCTGTTTATTTAGTGCCATTGTGCTGCAACTCAGAGCAGATCTAAGTGTTGCCATTGAGATTCTTGACATAGCTATAGAATGCTTTGTGGTTGTCTTTAGAATCAGTGGTGATTTTGTTTTCGTAACTAGCTTTGGAGGATTTTATGAGGGATCTCAGCTTCTTACTAAGGCTAACCAGGGAGTTCCGCAAATCATGTGATTTTACTCTTTTTTGCAACAGTTTCTTTCTTCTGTTGTAGAGTTAGTTTATGGCAGGGGACCACCAGATTGGCTTCCTTTTTTTGGAGGATAGCATCTTGGTTATGTTAGGGATAGCACAATCCATGCACTCGTGTAAGTGCTTATGAAGTGTATTTGTGTAGGATTCAGCAGTCGTACCTCTATTGTCGGTCTGCATGGGTGTCGTGAAGTTTGCCACTTCTGTCTTAAGAAGTGTGAAGTTGGCTTTGGAGAACTTTTTTGCAGTGGTTTCCCTAATGGGGGGGTCGGGTCGGGATGTGGATGGTCTAGGGTGATTAGCTTGTGGTCAGATCTGATCAAAGAAGAATTGACCTCTGGTGTGGAACACCAGTCGCCCATGTTGGTAATGACCAGATCTAAGATATTGCTGCCCCTGGTGGGGGTGTGGATAAGTTGATCCAAGGCGTTGGAATTTATGAATTCCAGAAAACATTGAGCAAGAGAGTTGGTACATGAGTAGTTTTCCCAGTTAATGGTGGGGTAGTTGAAATCGCCCATTATGAGGATGTTGGGTTGTACCCTAATATTTTCCAGTGTTTCAGGAAATGAGGAGTGGGAATCCATGGTGGGGGATCTGTAGCAAGTTACAGTTTGGATTGCGGTCTTGCCCAGAATTAGTTGCACTTGGATAATCTCGGGTACATTATGCTGAGCAACTACCTTGGAGGTGTGGATATCCTTAATGAATATGGACACGCCTCCGCCTGTAGTGTTTCAGTCCAGTTTAGGTTGCTGAAATGTGTGGTATGAATTATAGCCTGTTAATGCAGTGGTGTTCTCCGGAGCCTTGAACCAGGTCTCTGTCACTGCACAGATGTCGATGTTTTCCATTTTAAGGAGTGCCTCGAGTGAATGCATTTTGAGGTTTAGACTTCTAGCATTGAGTAGCACTACCCTCAAATGTTGCTTGCTTGTTCCTGTTACGGTGGTGAATTTGTCATTTGAACCTTGCCTAAAAAAACAATATAGGGGTGGCAAGAGCCTTAGCCAGTATCCGGAATCCCAAGGGTGACAGGTGCAGGCCATCTCTGGCAAAGTATCGTGTTCTGTCGATCATGTCATCCCAGGCAGACAGATACTGGATCCCCTCAGAATGACACTAGAAGCTTAGCCAATTGTTGAACTCAATCATTTTGTCCTTTTACTGTCGTATCATCAGCATTGATTTGTACTGGACCTGTTACAGGAGGCAGCTTCAGTGGGACCTTACTTACACTATTCACACTTCAGAAATAAAGACCCAGTTTGTCATTCATTCATATGGATGTGATCATGGATGTATATGTTTACTCAAGGCTTTGTTTGATACAGTACATACTAAAAGCCATCCGGCTTCTTTTAGGGTAGTGCTTCTGAGAGAGTTCCAGAATTAACATAGTGCAGCCTGCTCTGGTTCTAACTCATTTTACAGACAGATTAAGGCATTTTTTTCTTGGCTGTGCAGTGGAGTTAGAAGTTACTTCTCTCTGCCACTTGCATGTGACTAATCAGCTATTGTCACTTATCCCAAAATGGATATCTTGGAATAGATTGAGAAAAGAGATTGGATGAGCAATTCAGAAGGAAACAATGGGAGGACATATGTATGCCTCCCAAATATGTGTCAAAGTCTGGATGATTTCGGATTTTTGCTTGAAAGTGTTTTGCATGGATATTTTTATACCCAAAGCAGACTGCAAAGGATTTTTCTTCAGACAGATGACAGATGTTGGAGGTGTGATAAGGAAGAAAGAGGTAAATGGGAATATATGTTTTGGGATTGTAATGAGTTGGCAGACTTTAAAATTCATAAATGTAAATAAAGAAATAACGTATTAAGGCCTTGTAAAGTTTTATTCTGGTGGCTGCTAACAAAAAGCAGTTATTAGGAAATGGAAATCAGTCTAAACCAACTGTATCTGAAGTATTTAATATTTTAACAAAGGTAAAAGAACTTGAAGTGGGCTGTTTAGAAAAGGATAGGAGCAAATTACATAGAAAAAATGTGAGTTGTGAGACCAGTACATGCAGAACTTTTGTAGGAGAGGAGTAAGGTTTAAGGGAAGGCAGGAATTGATCAATTTATGTAATGTTGGATTGATGATAATTACACAAATGGTTTTATGTGATGTATTATGTTTGCAACTGTGAGTTTGTTTGTTAATTTATTTATTTATTTTACATTTGTTGACCGGGCTAGTCTAGCTTGGATATATGTCCATTTTCAATAGAGGCCCGGGGAGAAAAGCTCCACATAGAAGACTTACACAAACAGCACATTAAACATTAATTACACTGTGGTTTGTTTTCTTTTATATAAATGTACGTTTGTCTATGTCTTAAGTGATAATTTAATAATGTTAAAAGTATTCTGCACCATCAGATTCAGCATCGTCTTTTATAAACAAATCTCACATTCTGTGATGTCCATGGACCTGTACCATAGCACACCATGACAGCAAACCAAGTGTATTAAAGCTGTTCACTTTACCTGTCAGTTATTTTTTTCCTCTTGGAGAGTATAAATATTTATCCTTGCTTTTGCTAGTTAAGTTTTAGCTTTGCATTCTTAAAGATCACGAGTATTCTTGTGGGTGTCATATTCCTAGCCATTACCTATATCTGCACTGTGTGTATTGCCTAAGGGAGAGTATAGAGTTGACAGAGATGTTCTTACTTTTTCTTTTCCTTTAAAAAAATAATTTATGTATTGTATTTTGTGTGCAGGCAATATTTTCATACCTTCATTATAGCAAATATTAGGACATGTACATTTAGTGAGATGCACTGTGCTTTTATTATTAAAATATTTGCAGTAAATCTTTTAAGCAGCACGGAAGATCAGTATCTCACTACATATATTAAAAAAGTCTTTATGAAACTAGTTTAAACTTTGGCTGGGATTCATAGAAAAGTGCTGTAGAGCACTGTGTAGCTATATGATAGTAAACAGAATAATTATAAATGTAAGCAGGAATGTGCAGCTTTCTGGAGTGGAAACTTCTCCTTTCCAAACATCTGAGGAGCAAAACAGTTACTCAGTCACACAGATCCCTGCAGTGCCATAATTCATAGGAATTGTATCATAATAACATTTAAGGCACCTGAGACTTGAGACCCATTATTCTTTACCAGTTACCACCATTACTGTACACCCCCCTTTCTCAATGAGGACTAGGCCAGTCAACCTTGGGGTATATGGTCATCCAGGTCATGTTTGAAGGATGGGGATATATCATGCTGCTTAATTTACTGGGAGAGTATGTTCCAAAGGTGGAGGTTGCTCAGCTTGATGAACATTTCTCTCCATTGCGTTCTATCTACTGGATCCCTACTTTTGGTATTGGTATTGGTCAGGCTGTTTGGCTTGTAGAGATAAGATATCCAAGAATTTAGGGTCCTTGAAGACAGTGAAGGCAAGCCATGGCATAGATCTCTTTTCAGGAGTCTATAAGATGCCGAATAGAGAGACAGTGATTCCAGTCTTTTCTGGTAGCTTCTGGTGATGATTTTAATTTACAACCTCTGGGGTATCTCTAGTTGTTTGGCATGTCTAGTGAAGTACCTTCCAAAGTGGGCATTGTACTCATTAAGTAGCCTAATCAATAATGACATCTTTAGATCCAGATGATATTCCCTTGGCAGTTAATTGTACTAAGTAGGACTGTCTGACTGTTATGTGATGATCAAAGGTGAGGCAACTATCAACCAAAGTTAGTGTCCTAAACAACATTCTTATTTAAAAGTGGGATGTTGTCTACTCTGTATGCTGGAGAGAGGGGTCGTGTACCAGATGTTGCAGTATTTAAGTTTTTTGCATGTATTTCAGCCCATTTTAGTAAGTAGCTATTAACATGTGTGAGGTCTTGCTTGTTGCCAGAAGAGGTGCTTTACAGTGACTCCCAGTTTACAGTCATCTGCACACTTTGTTAGACAGAAGTCTTGGTTCATGATCTGGAAATCAGAAAAGTAAATACGGAACAAAAGATGTCTCAGCACTGAGCCTGTAGGACAGCATTGGTCACCTTAATACTATCTGATGAGGTATCTGCCTCCTGCATTGTGTGGGTCGTGTCTTTTAGTCAGTTTTCTGTCCATCTTGCCACATAGAGACCTTTTTTGTAGTGTGTCATGCTTACTAATTATGCTAACATATGGGATGGTTCAGATGCTTTAACTAGGGCAGGGTATGTAGTGTGTACAGCATGAGTTTTGTCAACATCCTGTTGTTGAGTAGAGTAGAACAAGAGTAAGATTTGTCCCAAAAGCAATCTCAGTGACTGCACTTTCCATTGCATGGACCTCATGATAAAAATACATATGTATAAATGTTGTGAATGGTTTTAGGTAAGTGAGATGGCCTAGTAGCATGTACACTACATAAAGAAGTTCTAATGCACACTAATGCACTTAGTGAGCTGTGGCAGAGGACTTTAAAGTGAGACTGCAAATGCACAGTGTGTTACATGGGGGCCACACACATGGGCACCCATATGATGCATAAAACAAAAATGGTTGCATAGAAAGGTAGGAAAGATGTAGCAAGCAGAGGGACACAGAGAAAGACAACATGCAAGAGACTGTGGGGTTGGAGGACATTATTTTTGTTTGTGGGGGCAAAACCTGATTTTACTTATCTGGAGATCAAGGATGAGATTGAAGGGTGACTGGAAAACAGAAGGAAAGAGGGGGCAGGTAAATACCCAGCAACATTTCAATGGACCAGAGAGACAGAACAGATCGGGCAATCAAATCTGATACGTGGACAAGCAGTAGTTAACCTATCTAGTATCCATGTAATGGCTGCTGACATTTCCTTACTGAATAAAGGATTTAAATTGGTTGCTTCCAGTACTGACACGGTTGTAGAAGCATTAACTGATTTAAAAATGTCTGTTAGGAATATAAATTTAAAACTGATTTTCAAAGAGAGAGTTTCTGCACAAACTCAGGTATGTAAGAAATCTACTGTTTTTATACCTACTAGTCATCCAGTTGTTACCATTTTTTTTATAATATCTCTGAGCAGCAGCTTCAGCGATTATAATATGCACAGTGTGACACAGTGAAGTCTTATAATTTAACTTGTGATGAATATGAAGCTTTATTAAAATTATAAAATAGTATGGATACCATTATTAAGCAAGCTGATAAAAGTGGTGCGGTTGTGATTTTGGAAATGAAGGATTATGTATTTTTTAATGAATGACTTCTTGAAATATGAAAATACTTTTAAAAGAATAACAAAAAACAGAAGTCTCTAGATTTATACATAGTATGTGTGTTTATGAATTATCGTTAACTAATGATATTTCCCTTGATTTATTTATTTATTTTAATGTACCATGTCCAGTCATTCCAATTTTTATATAGTTTGCCAAAAATTCACAAGAACTTGCATCACCACCAATGAGGCCTGTAGTTTCTGGCCGTGAGTGGGTGACTGAGCCCATGTCCCTATTCTTGCATTTTTCTTTAATGAAATATTTAAATAATGTAATGAGTTACATTCGTGACACAGGGTATTTTTTGAATAAGCTGTATGAATGAAATATTTCTAAACAACCTAGTAAGTTTATCTTTGTGACATTAGACATTAATTCTTTATTTACAGTAATTCCAAATAACTATGGCATAGGTGCTGTACTTGATTTTTTATGTACTAACAGAGAGTTGACTGGAAGGGAGATCAAATGTTATGTGAACTACTTGACAAGTTCTAGTTAATAATGTATTTATTTTTGACCATCAGCACTATCAAGTATCTGGCGTGGTGATGGGTATGCCCCTTGCCAACACATATGCTAATATTGCTCTTAGTGAATGGGAAAAGCAATATATATATATATATATATATATATATATATATATATATATATAAATATATAAAACATTGTCCGACTTTTGTGTTTAAAATCTCCTTTTTTAAAGTTTCGTTGATGATGTTTTTCTTGTTTGGGAGGTGAACAACAATTAATAGGCTTGATTTTTTGAATAATACAACTGATTTTTTAAAAGTTTACTTTGAATTTTTCACAGCATGAAATTGTTTTGACTGTGAAATTGAAAAGGAATGGTAATGATAGAAGTATGAGTATCTGTAAGATGGAAGTGCAAGCAAATAGATACTTGCGTAAAAATTGTATGCACTCTGGCCATGCGTTTATGGGCATTGCTAAAAGCCAAATATTAAAAGCTAGCAGGCTAAGTACTCATGTGCAAATATACAATGAGTAGATTAAGGAAATGATAACAGGAATGTACTGAGAGGGGATACAATACTTTTTACATAATCTTTTGTCCAATGTTTTAAATGAGAGGAATGGCTTGGCTAAGCCATATTTTATGAATAATAGTGTGGCTCCAGCTCAAGTTAATAGGGGCAAACAGAGGCAGTGCAGATAAACAGCAATGGATGCCAACCCACTAGTGTCAGAGAAAACAGTTTAGACAGCCATAAATATACAGAAGGTAGACAGATTGCAATGGGATCAGATATGGAGCTGTACACAACTGAAAATATGTTGGGACAGAGGCAGTGTTTAAGCCGCCACCCTGATCAGTTGGGAAAAACACTGACCCGTCCTCAGCAGCTAGATCTGTGTGCTCAGTGGTATGGCTCCGTTCCCTCTCCATTGACCTGATGGTTGAGGCTTTCTGGATGAGACAATCTACTCTGTTTTAGGAGGTATGCTTTGAAGCCTGTCTACATCCTGTTCTCTGTCTTCCACAGATTCTTTTAACTGCTGTAGCAGTGTCTGGACCTTTATGGGTAGTAGGGACCCATCTACCTACTGGTGAGAAATTGACATTCGTGACCATTTTACTTTCTGTCCCATCATCCAGCCCAGCTGTGTCAGGTGCCCACATGGCCATATTTTACTTTAAATCTGTAGAGTGAAGACATGCAAAGATTTGAAATAAGACCATCAGTCCAATATATGTAGCCAGCATATACCACAGGACAACATGTTTCGGTAATACTAACTCGGTTTCTGCCCGTCTTGACAGCAACCTGCAGCCCAGACAGTTGAGATACCATTATGCCTAAGATGAATGAAAAAAAGTTGATATTGGTTAACCATGATAGAAGAAGGGAAATGTGACAGCATGGCATGTGCAACCCAAGCTTCTATACTTGTGTCTGTAACCCTTTTGCCCAGTAACCAATCAGGTATTGCACCCCCCCCCCCCCTTGAAGTATACAGATCTGCATTCTAATATTACTCTAGAAAACATGCCGAATGTTCGTTTAGCATATTAGGACCCCAAAATTGATTTCTGCCACCTATGTACGTTATAGTACCCTGCCATAAAAATTAGTGATGTCACACAGACAGTCAGATGCAGCTAACATAAAGGTATATCAGCACAGAACATTGACAGTACTTTGCATCAACACTTTATTCACTCTTATATGTCCATCATGTTATCCCATTGTACCAGTGATATTTGATAAAGACCTGCAGGTATCTGAACCACATCTGTACAAGACACTCTCACAGTACTTATCAAAATTAACAAAAAAAACACATTGTCAGATACTTAAGTACAGTTTTTTGGTAATTTTGCTTAACCTGTGCTTCCCATTGATGGAGGTTATCAGGATAACATCATCACAGGTCATCATATCTTTGTCTGCACTGCCCAATCCTGGTTATGCCGGTGGTCCTGTCCAGAATGTCAGCCTAGTCACAGGCATCATTTTCCCTAAAGGGGCTGTCATAAAGCCTCAGTATCCACTTCTTATACTGGCTATTAAACGAATGCAACAAGATGATTGCCTGTATCAGAAAATAAACATGCAGTCTCCAATGTGCACTAGCAGAAGTAGCCATTGCTGTGCGACTGCCTTTGGAAAATTATAGAAGTTTCACAAGGTTTAAACTAATAGTGAATCAAATGTAGGCTGTAATTTCTGAATCATGAGTAGAGCAGGCCTTTCATGCACATATTTTCTTTGACATGATTCACATGAACATGCTGCAGACTTTGGGTGCTTTGTATGATGGTGCAGTTAAGTAACTCAGAGACATTTGATGTATATGACTTCATTTATTTATGTTTTACACATCTAGGTGTACAGTTTGTGTGGTTGAGAATGCAGTATCAATTTAATTTAAATGCTGTCTGGGATGCAGTTTTGCATTCTTTGCACAAATTGAGAAGTCTGTGGAAAACAGATTTATCGTCATTTGTTTAGTAGGATGTATTATCCCAGCTACTTAAAAGGGGCTTTGCTACAGCTGAGTCTGCTAGCATGTTATTTAGGTGTACTCGTAATCCCACTGAGAGTAAGAATACTTTGTATGTAGAGGTAACAATAAAGAATTTGGCCAACTGAGACCTACATGAGTGGTGTTAAGTAGATGTTTACCTGCACTTTTATCAAATAATACACAATTTAAAGTAATTTGTGTTGCATTAAGCAATATCTAGCTGGTAGTTGACTGTTTTTTCAGTAGGTCTTATACAAGTGGTATTTTCAGTTAAGGCTTGTTAAAAAAACTGCATAGCCAGTGATAAGTGTGGGTAGTTTACCTCATTGTTATTCGGTTTCTGTCTTATACAAGTGGTACAGTGAATTGTTTTCTGTTTAAACTGTGAGCTTTGGCCAACTGAGACCTACATGAGTGAAGTAGATTTTTACCTGCACTTTTATCAAATAATACACGATTTAAAGTAATTTGTTTGTGTTGCATTGAGCAATATCTAGCTGGAAGTTGACTCTTTTTTTCAGTAGGTCCCCACCCACCCTCCCTGTTTTTGTCTTGGTGTTAATCTTGGTGGCTTTGAAACTGCCCGCCCCTCTTGTAAATTTGCACTTGGATACTCCTCCTGGGCCCATCTCATTTGCTCACTCAAAAAAAATTTTTTTTTTTTTTTTTTATCTGCTTTTACTATATTTGTGTTTCTTCCTACTTTATTTTGCTTTTGCATCATCTTAAAAGTATTCAGTTGTATTTATTACTGCTTGGTGTAACTCATTCTAAGCCTTTTAGTTTAAGCACTTGGGCTTCAGACCAGTTGTTTTACATTAAGAAGGTTTGTGGTCTGCACTGTAGTGGCAGGACAGGTAGGTTACATCCTTCTAAGTTGGGAACTGCTGATTGAGGGCTCAGTGTCTGTTATTCTAGAAATGTATTAATTCTGGTTAAAGCACTTGGGCTTCAGGCCAGTTATTTTACATTAAGAGGGTTTGTGGTCTGCACTCTTGTGGGAGGAGAGGCTGGACTCTGCCCTTCCGAGCTGGGAATTTCTGGTTAAAGGCTTATAGTGCCTGCATATTTGAACTGCTTCTTACTGAAATTGGTACACCTTGTTTGCTGTAGCATAGACTAGATCCAGGCCTGCTGAATCTAGCTTTGATTGTATAACTTGAGCACTAATCCAGGCATTCTTTAAAGTATTCAATTGTATTTATTACTGCTTGGTAGTAACTTGATTAAAGTGTAGCTATCATTCTAAGTCTCTTGGATTAAGCACTTGGGCTTCGGACCAGTTGTTTTACATTAGGAAGGTTCGTGGTCTGCACTCTTGTGGGAGGAGAGGCTGGACTCTGCCCTTCTGAGCTGGGAGTTTCTGGTTAAAGGCTTATAGTGCCTGCATATTTGAACTGTTTCTTACTGAAATTGGTACACCTTGTTTGCTGTAGCATAGACTAGATCCAGGCCTGCTGAATCTAGCTTTGTTTGTATGTTTGTTTGTTTGCTTCTTATTTCCCTGAAACGCTAATTCCACCTAAAACGCAGCTTTTCAACGTTTCTGTGGATCCCTAGTGAAATCTGCATTGCTTACTGTACTTATTTCCTTGATGTTCATCGTGCATACAGCTGCAGTAATCACAGATGGGTTCTCTGCCGTCAGGCGGGTCCTCGGTCGGCCGAATTCCAAAGTCTAGGTCCGGCGTCGGTTGTTGTCGCTTTCTTTCCTGACGTCAGTGCGACAGGGGTATATAAGACACAGCCGACGCCATTTTCTTCAGTCTTTTTTGCCGCGCAGTGCCCGAAGCAGAAGCAGTTCGCAAGTGCCGGTCGGCCAGCTCCTGAATTTACAAAAAATTGGAAACCGAAGTCTTCTTTAAAGCTAAGTACCCCGTTGGGGAAACTTTTCTTGCCTCAGACGGATGTCAGAAAAAGTTAACAATTGTATTTCTTGTGGGAAGCAAATACCGCATAAGGATTTCCATTCCCTCTGCATACCTTGTTTAGGCCCAGACCACGATGTCTCGGGCTGTCGCTTTTGCGCTACTTTCAATAAGTGCACTATTAAGCGTTAGGCGGAGTTCGCCCAACACGTTTTTGGTAAAGCCTTTGATTATAAAATGTCGTTGGAGACTCCGACTAACGTTTTGTCCAAAAAACGCAAGGACAAGGACCGACACGCGAGGTCCGCGGTCTCCACCTACACCACACCAAAACCGGCTAGGTGTGGTCCGGTTCTCAGCGAGACGCCTATGCAGTCACAGACTACCGACGACACTTCTTTGGCGGTGTCTTCTGTAACCAAGACCGCAGGTACCTCGGCCCATACCCAGACTACAACCACCAAAGCCACTGTGAGCGTTGAGCCTCCTAATGTGGACAGGTCCACTTCCACCCATGGTGTCTTTAGACCCTCTTCTTCCTTTTCCATTAAGGCCTTTACTAAGTCCAAATCAGCCAGGCATCCCAAGAGGCCTGTTGCACAGGGCCCATCTCCAGGCCCCATGCCTAAAAAGCAGATGCTTAAAATGGCTGAGGATTTAATTACTTTTATCAGGGGTTCCCAACCCCCTCCAGACAAGAGACCCAGAGTGGAGGAAGATTCTCCCTCTTCTGATCAGGGCTCCATTTTTTCAGAACATTCTGATGTAGAGGAACACTCTTCCTCCCCTTTTGAAGACTCTGATGCAGAGCAGTCCATTCCTTCTGTATCTCCTCCAGAGGATTTTTCTTTTGGGGAAACCTTGCACACCTTGAGGGAACACTTCCATTGGGAAGGCCAAGTCTTTTCTGATTCCAAGAAAAGACTTAGGGAATTTCTTTTGTTACCTCAACACAGACCTCTGGCGATACCTCCTGTCTTGGACATACTTGATGATGTTTATGCGGAGGCTTGCCTTACTCCGGATTCCCTGCCTCCTGCCCCCAATCAAGCCTGATAGGTACTACAGAGTTCCTAACTCCCACCAATTTCTTTACAAAAGCCATAATGCTGACCCTGAAACCATTTCTCAAGGCCCCAAGGGAATGAAGGCCTCTACTGCTAAGAATCCACTACCTTCCGAAAGAGAGTCAAGATCCGTAGAAAGGTGGGGAAAAAAGATATATACCTCGGCCACCCTAGCCATGAGGGCCTTAAATTGTCAGTTTCATATGCTTAAATATCAGCAGTTTCTGTTATCACAGTTAAGAAATAAAATGTCTCAACCTGAACAACCAGATTTAAAGGAGTTGCAGGATATGATGCATAGTGCAGAACAAGTGGGTAAACATACCTTACAATGTGGCTATGATGCCCTGGAGGCCTTAAGTAGAGCTGCTGTTACAGGATCAGTCATTTGTAGACATGCCTGGCTTAGGGAACAAATTTTGCCTGACCATGTGAAAGCTAAACTACTAGATGCTCCTTTACAAAAGGATGTGCCATTTGGTACTAATGCTGAGGAGATACTATGGAAAATGGAAGAAAAAGCCAAATCTATGCAAACTGTCAAAGCTTTTCTTCAGGTTCAACCACCACGTTTTAGCAGAAATTGGCCTTCAAAAAACTGGTCCTCTCCAGCCACGGACAAGCCCCAAAGAGGTAGATACAGGCGCACAAGGGGCAGAGGACAATCACAAGGATCATATAGAGGCAGGCAATGGCAAACTCCAGCACCAAGAGATGGCGAGGACAGTGCACAACAATACAGGAAACAAACCCAATGACTTCCTCCTTTCCTTGCCAAGCAAGTCTCAGCTGGCAGCACCCTTGGGAGGAAAGCTGGCATTATTTACAAGAAATTGGCATATTGCCACAACAGACAAATGGATCCTGGATGTTATAAACAGAGGCTACAGATTTCATTTTCACACTCTTCCAAAAATGAGAGGTATGCCAAACCTGCCACACAATCAAAGGGCAGAGGCACAACTACAAATTTCAAAGCTCATAGACATGACGGCTATTCAAGAGGTACCTACTCACGAACAAGGTCAAGGTTTTTATTCCAGGCTATTTCTGGTACCAAGGAAAGGAACCGACTGGAGACCCATTTTGGACTTATCCATCCTAAACACATTCTTACTCGTACCAAAATTCAAGATGCTCACATTACAGCAGCTTCTTCCCATGCTGGGCAAGGAGATGTCCTTCAAGGATGCATCTGCAGTCATAACATATGGGTTGTCCTGCCTCAGGCAGCCCTTTGGTCGGCTGGATTCCAAAGTCACATTACAGCAGCTTCTTCCCATGCTGGGCAAGGAGTTTTGGCTGGTAACATTGGACCTCAAGGAGGCATACCTGCATATCCCAATCAGACAAAGCTGCAGAAGATACCTCAGATTTCTTGCAGGTTCAATTCACTATCAATTCTCTGCATTGCCCTTTGGCTTATCTACTGCACCCAGAGTATTCACGAAATGCCTGGCATCAGTAATTGCCTACTGCAGACTTCAAGGGATACAAATTTACCCTTATTTGGACGGCTGCCTGATCCAAGCGGACAGCAAGCACATACTTCTGGAACATCTGGCTTATGTGACACGGTTACTGAATTCCCTGGGATACACAGTCAAAGAGAAATCCAGGCTAACACCATCTCAGAAAATAACTTTCCTGGGTGCCAACTTGGACACAAACACCCAGATGGCCTATCTTACGCCAGAAAAACAGGGGCAACTAACTCAGTACTTCAAAATACAAGCAGATTGTACCAGGCTTACTGCAAGAAAAATCCTGCAGGCTCTGGGTTTCATGGCATCTTGCATTCTTTTAATCCCATGTGCAAAGTTGCATATGAGGAAACTTCAATGGTACTTAAAAAACCTATGGTCTCAACACAGCCACAGTTTGGAAACAATAATACCAATAATTCCATGTTTGCAAAAGGAATTTCTATGGTGGGCCCAAGCATGTCAAACAAACACAGGCCTCCCATTCTGCAAGCCTCAAGCAAATCAAGTCATCACAACAGACGCCTCAGATTATGCCTGGGGGGTGCACATGACAGACAGGTGCATTCAGGGCAAATGGTCCCAAAAGGAAAAGCAACTTCACATCAATCAAAAAGAAATGCTAGCAGTGATGAATGCAATTACAGATTTCAAGGACCTCCTGCATCCAGGGCAATTATTGATAAGAACAGACAACACCACAGTAATGTGGTACATAAACAAACAAGGAGGAACACATTCATACCCCCTGTGCAGGCTAGCCATGTCACTTTGGAACTTGGCTCTGGAATGGCAAATCGAACTTCAAGCACAGTACTTGCCAGGTTTGGAAAACACGCTGGCAGACAATCTAAGCAGAAATATGACAGACCCACACGAATGGAAGTTGCATCCTCAAGTGTTTACAAAGATAATCCAAGCGTGGGGAAGGCCAGACATAGATCTCTTCGCCTCCCACAGGAATCATCAATTGGAAAAGTTCTGTTCAAGGACCTTTCATCCAAGGGCCTGGAGAGTGGACGCCTTTTCTTTCAGTTGGGCAGCATGGACAGTTTACGCTTTCCCACCTTTGCCTCTTCTGCCCAAGGTGCTCTTGAAAGCAAGAGCAGACAGACCGAAGATGATACTGATTGCTCCAGACTGGCCAAGACAACACTAGTACCCACTCCTGAGGAGCCCAACGCATACTCCTCCCTGGTCCTTACCTCTAATGCCTCTTCTACTGACTCAGCACAGCTACAAAACTCTTCACAGTCAGCTGAAAACACTCAATCTCGCTGCATGGAAAATTCCTTAACACCACAACAGACCCTACTCTCCAAAGAGGTGCAGGATGTCATTTTGGAGGCCAGAAGGCCATCTACTAGAAAGTCTTACTCCGCAAAATGGAAACGGTTTTGCTCTTGGAATGAGAAAAAGGGCCAGGATCCTACAAAACTGAATTTACCTCAGATATTACAGTATCTAGCTGAGCTGTTGAACAGTGGACTGTCATTTTCCTCCATAAAAATTCATGCCTCAGCCATTTCTGCAGAATTCAACACTGATCCACCCTTATTCTCTCACCCACTCTTAAGACAGTTCCTCAGAGGGGCTAAGAATATAAGACCTCCAAGGAAACAACCAATACCAGCCTGGGATCTTTATTACATTCTAGAAAAATTAACACTGCCTCCCTTTGAACCAGCTGCCTCAACAGATTTGCAATATTTGTCCTGGAAAACAGCTTTCCTTCTAGCCATTACCTCAGCTCGTAGGGTTTCGGAACTACAAGCCCTCATGGCTGTGCAGCCCTTTCTCATCTTCCATCAGGACAGGGTTTCCCTTCGAACCAACTCGTCATTTATGCCTAAAGTGCTATCCAGGGTAGCTTTAAATCAAGCCATACACTTACCTACCTTTTACCACAATCCTCAAAACAAAGGGGAAAGGCTGCTACACTCCTTAGACATCCATAGACAGCTACGTTATTATTTGGACAGAACAAAGCCTTTCAGGAAATCAGAACAGCTTTTTGTATCTTTTGCTGTAGGAGCTCAAGGGAAGCCAGTTTCCAAACAGACAATTTCAAAATGGATAGGCCACTGCATACGGTTTTGTTACTCCTTTCATGGAAAATCTGTCCCTACAGGCATCAGATCTCACTCCACCAGGGCCACAGCTACCTCTACAGCCTTCCTCAGAGGAGTTCCTGCCAAAGATATTTTGGAGGCAGCCGCTTGGAGTTCTGTGCATACCTTCACCAAACACTACCACCTGCCTTTATACTCCAAAACTAGAGCAGGCTTTGCCTCTGCTGTGTTGCAGGGCATTCTGGCTCATCCCTGTTTCACCTAGTGCCTACCACCCTGTGCGTAGCTTTGGGATTCTACCCATCTGTGATTACTGCAGCTGTATGCACGATGAACATAGTACAGTTTTGTACCTACCATAAATGTAGATGTTCGAGTGCTCATACAGCTGCAGTACAGGTTTCCCTCCCTCCTTCCCCTCTTGGTAAAGGCCTAGGGGCTAACCCCTCCTCATACAACCTGATTGGGTTGTCCTTCTATGGTATATTTGCTTGCAACTACTGATTTTTGGTTAAATTGCATTGCATGAATATGTATATATAATTTATGTATTGCCTTCCTTCTGGGGGCACCTGACATCTGGGGCAAGAAAGACTGAAGAAAATGGCGTTGGCTGTGTCTTATATACCCCTGTCGCACTGACGTCAGGAAAGAAAGCGACAACAACCGACGCCGGACCTAGACTTTGGAATTCGGCCGACCGAGGACCCGCCTGACGGCAGAGAACCCATCTGTGATTACTGCAGCTGTATGAGCACTCGAACATCTACATTTATGGTAGGTACAAAACTGTACTTTTCACTTGAATGAAAGTTACTGTTTGTCATTTTTGCATTTAAGTTACCTGGCACTTGCTCACTAAAGCAATTATATAGGTCAGCGCTAAAAAAATTCAAAGCACTACACCCTCACAAACTCCCCTTGAGTACCTTGTTCCCCATTGGCCCTTTTTTTTCAATTATAAAGGAATTCTCAGTACTATTCTAGCATGTCCAAAGGTCAGTTGTCAATCTCCTCTCCAGTCCAGCTGGTGAATCAGGGAATCTTGAGGCAATGTTACAACTGCCTCATGTACACAGACAACCCTCTCCTCCTCCCAACAAATTCCAACACATGTGAGAGATGCAACCATATAGCCAAACTGGAGGCTAAGCTCTCTCAACTCAGTACTGACGTAACCAGTCAGGAGGAAAAGGAAACCACACTCACTACAATTCCAGTCTCACATAGACCTACCACGACAGCAAACCAAACACATAAACACACAAAAACATACTCAGAGGCTCTAAATAAAAATCTGCCTAAGCAGCAGAGACCTCCAAAGCAGACACCCAAGCAACCGCTTCCCCAAAACAAAACACGTGCAACACACAGCTCACAAAGCCAGTGTGCCGAACAGTCACAGCCCTTAAGGCTAAACAACACACCAGATACACTTGTAATAGGTGACTCTATCGTCAGGCACACTGATGTCCTGCTCACCAGGCTGAACAAGGAGAAGGTCACGGTGAGCTGCCTGTCGGGCACTAGGATCCGCCACATAACACAAGCACTCAGTTCACTCCAAGGCAAGTACAAATATGACTCAGTCATTGTCCATGCTGGTGTGAATGACCTGAGACGTACCTCCCTGGACTACATGAAAAGAGACATAGAGGAGCTCTCTGAGCATGTAGCCCAGGCCGGTATGACCCTGACCTTGAGTAGCATTTTACCTTCACCAAGAATGATGCCACAATATGAAGACAAGATGATCAATTTCAACAATTGGCTTAAGTATTGGTGTCATTCAAAGGGGATCCAATGCCTGTCAGCCTGGGATGACATGCTTCACAAGCCACGATGCTTCGCTAGGGACGGCTTGCACCTATCACCCCTGGGCTTTCGGATATTGGCAAAGGCTCTTGCTACCCCCATAGTGCCTTTTTTAGGCAAGGCTCAAAAGACAAACCCGCCTCCATAGGTATCACAAGGGATAAGAAACTAAGAGTAATGCTACTCAATGCCAGAAGTCTAAACCTCAAGATGCATGCACTCGAAACTCTCCTTAGCATGGAGAACATCGATATCTGTGCAGTAACAGAAACCTGGTTCAAGGCTCCCGAGAGCACCCAAGCACTACCAGGTTATACCTCATACCATGCTTTTCGACCCAAAGCTTGGACCGAACCATAAAAGGAGGGGGGAGTATCAATTTTTGTCAAAGATACCCACACCTCCAGGTTGGTGGCACAGCACGAAGCATCAGAGACTATCCATGTGCAACTAACAGTGGGTAAAACTGCATTCCAGTTTATAGCCTGCTACAGACCACCCTCCCAAACCCAGGAACTCCACTCGGCCTTCCTGAGAACACTGGAAAATATGGAGGTCTCTCCAAACACCATTATATTGGGCGACTTCAACTACCCAAACATAGACTGGGAGCATTACTCTAGCTCCAACACCCTAACCCAAAGGTTCCTAGAATTTATAAACTCAAATGCTATGGAACAACTTGTTATCACACCCACAAGAGGGGAAAACCTACTGGACCTGATCACCACCAACATGGGGACTCTATGCTCCAGACCAGAAGTGTATCCCTCACTGGTAAGATCAGACCATAAACTAATCTCACTGGATATTCACATCCCGACCCCACCCCCCTGCCCAGAAAACCACAGTGAAAAACTTCTCTAAAGCAAATGTTACACTCCTCAAAATCGAGGTGGAATCCTTCAAAGCCCCCGGGCCTGTGGAAAATACGGCCCAGACAGCAGAATCCTTTATAAACGCATTCTATGAACACCTTCAGGAATGCATGGATCATGCAATCCCAGATAAAACCAAGACCCAATCCTCCAAAGGCAGAAGTCCTGTCTGGTGGACCACAGCCATGAACAAACTATACAATAGAAGGAGGAAGCTACTACATGATAGAGCAATATCCCAAAAAGGGAAGGCATCTCTGATCAGTATTAGCAAAAAACTACGGGCACTCATAAAATCGTCTAAGGCCAGCTTTGAGAGAAAAATTGCATAGGACACTAAGGATAATCACAAGGCTTTCTTTAGTTATGTTAGGAACCTGGGTGGGAATTCCCAGATATGCTCAGGAATTAGTCCAAAATGACAAAAAATACACCGAACCCACAGACATTGCCAACATCCTAGCTGACAGGTTCAGCGCAAACTCCCCCCCCCCCCCCCCCCCCAAAAGGGCAAATATCTCTCTCAGCAGAGTGCTGCCCCCCTGACATCTCAGATGCTCAGGTAAGAGCCGCCCTCTCCAAAGCAAAAAACACAGCATCAATGGGACCAGATGGTGTCCCAGGCTGCGTCCTACATGAACTCCAAGAAGAGCTAAACCCAAACATAAAACTACTGTTCAATCTCAGCCTTACTACAGGATATGTACCCAAAGAGTGGCGTACAGCAACGGTGGTCCCTCTCCACAAAGGTGGTGCCTCAACGGATCCTGGAAACTATCGCCCCATAAGCCTGACTAGCTTGGTCTGCAAAGCTATGGAAAGGATCATCATGGACCTTATAAATAAAGATATTGGGGATCTACAGACACTGGATCCTACCCAATTCGGCTTTGTTAAGGGCAGATCCTGCCTCTTAAATCTGGTCGATTTCTTTGAAACAGTCACCAAGGCCATTGACGAGGGGAAAGGTGGTCAACACAGCCTACTTGGACCTCGCTAAAGCCTTCGATACAATACCCCACTCGGGCATTATAGATAAGCTCACCAGCTTAAATATAAACCCCTGTGTCACTAGATGGGTTGCAAACTGGCTCAAGGACAGAACCCACATGGTTAGAATTGCTGGAGCCATGTCATACTCCAAACCAGTTACAAGTGGAGTCCCACAAGGCTCAGTCCTGGGACATCTCTTGTTCGGTATATATTTCTCAGAGGTACAGGCCAACACGGAAGGACTGTGGATGACCAAGTTCGCAGATGACTGCAAACTGGGCGCCATAATCGACTCTCCAGCCGACACAAGCATCCTCCAAAAGGGCCTCATAGAAACAGGCAACTGGTGCCAGAGGCATGGCCTCAAGCTAAACGCTAAAAAGTGTATAGTCATCCCCTTTGGCAAAAACAAAGTGCACACAAATTACCACATAAGTGGTAATCCATTAAGTACGGAAGAAGTAATTAGGGACCTGAGGACCGAAGTTGATAGCAATCTCTCATTTGACAACCACGTGGCCAAAGTGGTTAGAAAAACATTTTATATAGCCCACCTAATCATGAAGGGATTCACATCTAGATCAGGGGAGGTCATCGTGCCTCTTTACTCATCCCTCATCAGGCCCATAATTGAGTACAATGCCTCTTTTGGGATGCACCTTACCAGACACCGGCAGCAACTGGAAAGACCCCAAAAGTACCTCACCAAGAGGATCAAAGGGCTCAAACAGATGCCATGTGCTGCCCGGTTAAAGAAACTCCAGCTCTACTCAGTGGCATACCGCCTGCTCAGAGGCAATCTTTGCCTGATGTATAAAGCCATGTCCAACTCGGAATTAATGGACATGCTGCACCTCAGAAAATCCAAATCCCATCGAGCTACGCGCTCGAGAGACTTGAACCTCAGCACTGAAATAAATAGGATATCGTAGGTTTACCCCCGGGTATCACTTCTGTGTCACTGTTAGACAGAGGCACAGTATACTAACCTCAAAAAAGGGCATAGCAAAATTAATTTAAAATGGGTGGCGAAAGCCAAACACACTCTGGCTAGGCTTATAAATGCCCTAGGGCAGATAGCCTAGTGTGAACCTATGAACCTATGAATTGCACCTCAGTGTTTGACAATGTTTCTGCAATGAATGTCTTATGTGCACATTAGTGGTCACATGTCTATTTCATCTGTCTGCTTTGTGTATGGCCCTGTGATTATATAGGCATTGTGGCAGTCCATTATGTGAAGTTTGCCCTCGTCTTATACAGACCTGCTGGGTACTGCAGAATGTTGTGTACGGGAGCATGCATGTTCCCTATAAACCGCCAATATTTGTACAGATATCTGTCTCACAGGATTGTAGTTATAAGTATGTTACCTTTCTTTCTGTAGTTGTCATTTTAACTCTTATCTTATTAGAGTATATACCTATATTGTCTCATTTTCACACATGTGAACATGTTCACAAGATCTGATGCTAAGCAGATTCTGGGTGACTTCATCCCTGCTGAGAAAGAAGTCCTGTTGCAGGCACGCAGGACTTACTAGTGATACCCATTCAGGAGAAAGGGAACTACCCACCCCAGCACTGGAGAAGGTTTGGACGGCACTACTTGGCTTCGACGGGGCATAGTCACACTGCAACAGTGTTGTAGGCATCTTACAGATGTGAACAGCTGTCCCAATAGGAAAGCAGTAATGGAGCACCTGATAGGTCAGCCACATGGGGTAGCCCATGAGGGACAACGTAATTGATGGGTGTGGAGGAGTTTATGTTGTCCCTGAGTGTGGAATAGGTGCAGTGAGAGTCCCTGGAGGTGTGGACATAAGTACTGGGATGTCCAGCTCCCACAGGTGTCAGTGCCTGATATATCAGATTGACATGGCATACGGCAAATGTCTGTAATGCATAGATGCATATAGAATGTAGGCTGGTCACATTGTCCCGCAGCTTATTTCTGGTCACAGGAACATCAGTAGTTGCAGCAGTTGTTTGACAGCAGAGTAGGTGTGATTACTTTACTTCTGGTATTAGAAGAACACCCATGGTATGTATTTCATACAGTCTCACTTAGACCATGTAAGTTCATAGGAAAATACTAGGCTATCAGTCTACAGAATATTACAAGCCTAACCAATAACCAGCATTCATTATCAAACCCTATGTTCTGTATTTGTGAGGTAACAACCTGAACCATTATGCTAATCCCTCCTCCCTGTATGTAATCATGTTTACTGTGTTTTTTTGAGTTTGGCATTCTCATAGTAGACTAGTGCATTTTTGACACTTAAATGCTGGGCTGATGTCATTCATGCTGTGGCTGACAATGATGCAGATACTGGAGTCAAAGTCACAAGTCTGGGTAGCATAATGTGTCTCTGTCTTGGATGGTCATACACCCTTTGTAAGTGAACTTCTGGCTATACAGTCTGAACACTTCCAACCTAGCTGGTGAGAGACATCATGGGGCTGTACAAATGTAGGTAAGCCCACTATAAAGCAGCCTTGCAGGGCTGGCCCACAGTATGCAGGCAACATGTACTCAATAAACATATGTGCAGAGATGGTCTGTTCTACAAAGTCAAGCATGGTGCTGGACTATTGAGTTGGCTGGCATTTGGGAGAGTACCACTAGACAGTGTCAGCAGCTCCATGAGGACAGTCTCTCCAGAAACAGCTAGCTTATTGATTGGTCTTATAATATCTGAGGTGACACACACAGTACTTCAGTTTCTCCATGCAGAGGATTTCAAGTGACATTACAACTTTCACTGGCAACATTAATTCTCCATGATAAGGGTAGGATTTCTACCCAGGATGGCTGTGTATGGGCTCTACAAGGTGCACATTGAGCATCAGTCTGGAAATGTTAGACTATTTGCTAACCCCTTTATAGGTTGTATCAACATTCTGCCTTTACTAGAAGAACAGCTTGTCAGTGGACTCGTTCCTTGTGAGAGTAATGCAGTCACACACCATCACTGCCATAGGACGGTGTGAGTCCTCTCATCTAAAGCCATAGGAGTGGTACTAGTTCATGGTCATGTAGTGGAAGGCCACACCGTCACATGAGGGTGTGATCTCTGACATGCTATATTTCTGCTCAATAGCCCTGTCTCCCCTTCTTGTAACATGATTCCCACCACCCATTTTGTGTTGCAGTCATTGTGTCCTTTGATACATGTGCAAATGATGACTGTGACCCACTGCATATTTCATCCTGTTGTATATGTGGTGGTTTCTGGTGCACATTGTCCTGAACATGCATTGCCTGTTATAGCTTGTCATTAGCATTGCATACATAATGTTTGTTCATTGTTATTGTTTGTTCATCATGTTCCTTAATTGTGGATTAGACATTATTATTTCACTTTTTCACTTGCATTACCATTTATTTTATCCATATCTGTCTTGGGTGGGGGGCTTGTTTGACATGTAATTCCTCATGTCACTTCTTGCTGAGATGTTGTGCCTGTAATTTGTGAGCCTGGTGTGGGAGGCTGGCATAATGGTTAAGGTGTTTACCTTACAAACGCAAGGTGCAGGGTTTGATTCTCGCTTGGGGTAATTGGCTAGACTTAAAATGTCCCACAAAGGCAGTTACCCTAATACTAAACTATGAAACTGTTTACGGCTGTATCATAGGGTTGCCCTGCATGTTTTTTCTGTATGATGATGTGAAATATGGCATAGACTACAAGCAGATGCAGATTGCAGCAGCAGAGTGCTGCAGTACTACTTCAGATATATTGGGGTATTATAAGCAGTTGTTCAAGAGGTGTCAAACTTCACCTGGGAGACATGACAGGCAAACATTGGTGGAGAACTTTCAGTGCATATGTGCGCACTCTTATATAGTTGTAGGCGTATTCTGCCCGAGATGCCTGCCCATACGAACTAAATGGCCCTGAGGACATTCACTTTGTTGGGTAGTAGTAGTATAGGCAACTTGCAGTGTAAGTGAGAATCATCAGAACTACATTGCAGACACATTATAATGATCACACAGTTTACAAAATGAGTAATAAAACTGTCAACCTGTAGGCTGGTAGAATTGCACAGTGTTTAAATACAAATATATTACATCAACTTAATTCTTAATTATTTAATTGAATTAATTAACACGTAATCATTTAAAGACACAGCCTTACTTTACCTAAACTATATCCTGTCAGTCAACTATTGCAATGAAATATTGTTATTCAAACAAGGATGTGTCATAATTCTCTGCATCTTAAAATTATTTTAGACTCTTCAGTTCAAAAACACTAACAGTATCACACCCTTCAGGCAGATGAATGCTACTCAGTGCAATAAAGTTAAAATCATTCACATTACTGTCATGGCACGCTAAGGCATGGCAAGCAATATAACTGACAACTGAATCCTAACTTTTTCCTGCCTTCTGATCTTCCCAGTATACTGTTCAGCACCTTGACAGTTGCATATGCCAATCTACTACAGTAACATGAAAAATATTCTCTTAACTAATGCAAAAATTAAACCTATAAGAGACTTGCATACATTACATCTGACACATGTTTTAGGTAGAACTGTATGTAGAAACAGTTAACCAACATTTAAACCTTGACTGTATGAAAAAGTAGAAGCTTTAAGTAACATTTTTATTAAAGACACATCAAACATTAAAATATGCCAGTCGCTTTTAATCATCTCAAAAACTTGAATAAAGGTAGAAAATGTGGTTGCTCAATTTAAATTTTCACTTTGATCACTACTGTAGTGATTCCGTCAAGAAGGAAGAGCCCTAACTTTCCCATCTTCACTATTACTACCAAAAACCTTAACCTTACTTTTTTTTTTTTTTTTTTTTAAGTTTCCGAATACCTTCTTTCTATCAAATGTAGCCTCATATCCTGTATTAAACTTGAAAGATCAGAAGTACTTTTTTTTAATCTAATAAACTCACCCAGAAGTAAAGAACAAATAAGATGGGGAGGTTAGGTGCTAGTGGCATGCAAGAAATTATTCACAGAAGTACTTTTTTTAAAAGTCTTGATTTAATAACATAACCAAGTTTTATCTTCCATAGTAATATCCAAAAAATGCTTTATTATCAGGAATAATAAAATTGAAAAGCTTACCCTTCTCATTATTATCCACAGAATTAAAAAAAATCAGTAGCCATTTGAAATGTCGGGACCTGCTAGAACGAGTCCTGAAACATGGATATTAGAAGGCTGAAAGACAGAGTTACATATACTAAGTCCAAGGTCATGATTTCCCTGAATATTCCCTTTTCCTCGAGGTATGGCAATCTTGCAATTGATTTATTTATGTTCAGAGAATGTGGGTGTGTGTGGTGGGGTCTTGACCCCCCATATCAGAAGGTATGGAGGTGGACTTGCCCCCCTGAAAAAAAGAAGTTTAAAGGAGAAGAGCAGTGTTCAAGATCCACTCTTCTTTTGGGTTTTACATCTTTTTTATCCACTTTTGCAGACAGTTCAGTAGTGAACCCATCTGACTTAACCATGCAAAAGTGTAACCGGCCAAGGACGGTGCAGTGGTGCAATGGTTTGCATTGTCACCTCACAGCTAGAGGTTCTCTGGTTTTATTCTTGTCTGGGATGCCTTCTGTGTGGAGTCTACATATATTTCTCATGTTCGTGTGGGTTTCCTCTAGGTGCTCTGGTTTCCTTCCAAGTTACAAAGACATGCGTCTGGAGCATTTCTGCCCGAGCCTCCACTGAATATTGGCTTGTTCCAAGTTGGACATTCCCGGTAAATAAATGTTAATGAATGACGTACTTAGCTACTTTTTCAATGAAAAAAGTATTCCCAAGCATAAAATTCTTTCAAACTCAGGCATAAATATCTTTACATAGGCTGGAGCTTAAGGTGCCCCCATTGCTGTGCCCTTTATCTGAATAAATAATTTATTTTTAACATTGAAAATATTATGGGATCTGATGTTGGTCATTTTTATTTATTACTCAACTGATGGGTCTTGGATCCAACTCAGCCGCTTTTACCAGGCTCTCTGATCCACTTCTCAAGCTCCTCCCTACTCACCTGTTTTTTCTTAGATCTCATTTGCCACCACATCTTTCAGATGCGGATTTCTTCTGTCAAGCAATAGGAAGATTGCAGATAGCCTTGTGTCCCTTTTTGTGGAAATTTTTTATAACTGGTTGCTTCCTCCTCCTTCCCTTACATCAACTTAGTATTTACTTATTCTTTCTCTCCATTCTTTTCACAGTTTTCTTCTTTTCCTTTTCTGTCCTCTGCTAAGCCTTCTTACCCATTTTGGATATTCTTTTTATGCTGTTATTACCCGTCCTTTTACTTGCCTACTGTAGAGTATTTCTCATTTACCATTGCTTTTATTTTTTCTCATGTTCTGCAGTTACCTTAAAAAATGTATATATGTGTGTGTGTTCCTTTCTTTTTCTTTATAGAAGTAGTTAGCTTCTGGTATGGCTGACAAACTTATGGGTTTTAAAAAGTGCACCTCCTGTAAACATAAATTCCTTAATTTGAATGCCCCGTATATTGTTTGGGTGCTACCCATTTAGATATGGATTGTTCTGTTTGTTTTCAGGTTCATTTCCTGGGTCTTAAGTGACAGAAGAAATATGTGTATTGTAAAAGGCTTGCCCCCTTCTTCTGATTTTCTCTTGACTAGGGCTCAACTTCCCTCTGAAAGGATTAAAGACAGTCTGACTCGGCACCTATAGAAAAGGCACCCTCCGGGAAGAAGGACCCCCTGATTGTTTTTCCTGTGTGGCTGTGACCTTGGTGTCACTGGCTAAAGTGTCAAAAACTTGAATCTGGTTGCATTGAAACCCAGGTCTCCTTGGATCTGATTCCTCTTTTCACCCTGCATCTAATTTTTCCTTGGCTCCATTTGTGCTTTTTACAAGAGACACCTAAAAGATCTCCTAGGCACCATCTGCTACTTCATCCATTAGGTTGACCAGGAGGGGTCTGAATGGTGAGATAATAAAACTAGCAAGCAAAAGAGAGTGGTATTGCTGGAATTCAATTCATCAGCAAGTCTTGATGAGTACCCTCACGAGGTGGACCCTGTTTCCACAAAATCTCACCAAGACGACACTGATATATAGATTGTATTTTATATAGCATATATTATGGCCAGATGTAAGACAAAAAAACAAAAAGAAAGCTGGGTGCAAAAGTCCCAAGTTAAAAATGTGCCCAATCCTGGTAGGGGCATTAATGCTAGGAATGGAAAAAATGACAGTGTAGAATCTTGGAGTTAGGCCAGGCTGAGAAGGAAGTAGTATTCCACAAAAGTCACAGAAACTGACATCCTAAAAAAGAGCCATAAAGAGGATTGAGTGGAGTATTGAGGATAAGAAAGAAATTGTATATTGTCACTGTCATGCAAGAATTACAGAATTTCCTGACAGAAGATGTACAAACAGATTGAGAGAAATTAGAGGAAAGAAAAAAATATTTGTACAAGAAAAACTGTCAAAAGCTTCAAATGCAAATTTGTGTTCATTAATACAACAGATTCATGAAAAACATTATGTAGATCAAGAAACCTTGGACTGTTAGAAGAGGTTCCAAGATGGCTGCACACTGAGTAACCCTTGATGTTCTTCGTGTTTCACTGTTGCAGTCATTACATTTGGGTAATCTGCTGGCAGGTTGCCCTCTGTCGGCCTGAATTCCAAAGTCTTGGGTCCTGCGTCAGTTGCTGTCTCCTCTTCCATGACGTCAGGTCGTCAGAGGTATAAAACAAGCAGCCGACGCCATTTTCTTCAGTCTTTCTTGCTGCGCGGTGCCCGAAGCAGAAGCATTTCGCAAGTGCCGGTCGGCTGACTCCTGAAATATTCGAGTTTGAGTTTCAGAACCAAAGTCTTCACTAAAGCTAAGTTACCCCGTTGGGGAATCTTTTTCCTTGCTCCATACCGATGTCAGAAAAAGTTAATAATTGTATTACTTGTGGGAAGCAAATACCTCATAAGGATTTTCATTTATACTATATTCCTTGCTTGGGCCCTGATCACAACGTGCCTGGCTGTCAGTTTTGTGCTAGATTTAACCATCACACTATTAAGCGTCAGTATATTTTTGCCTCAAAGTATTTTGGAAACTGATTTAACTACTTTGAAATGTCGTTGGATAGCAATCCAACTACCGGAATACATAAAAAACACAAAGAAAAGGACAGAGACAGACAGTCGAGCTCCAAAACCGACGACAAAGCTTCTCCTAAGCCAGTCGCCGGTTTGCCGGTGCTCAGTGAAGTGCTTTCGTAGCCCCTGATAACCGCTACTTTCGAGTCGCAGGCCCCTACCGCGACCCATGTGGAGTCCGGCTTGCCACGAGATACTCAAAGTATTGGACCCACGGATGTATGCCCCTCGGATGGGTCCGGAGCCGCTGAGCAGGCACCGGCTTCTGAGGGTGTATTCAGGCCTCAACATTTTTACATCAAACCAACTACAGCTGCAAAACCAAAGACAAAATCAATTTCTAAAGCTAAAAAAATGACGCATGAGCCTCGTGCACAAGCCACTATGCCTAAAAAACAGATGATCAAAATGGCTGAAGACCTTATTACATTGATCAGGGGTTGCCATCCCCCTCCTGATAAGAGGCCTAGGCAAGACACTGACTATGAATCTTCAGATCAGGTTTCTATTTCTTCTGATTCCTCTTCTGATCAGGAATTATCTATACCTGCCTATGAGGATTCTGATGCAGAGGAGTCTATCCCATCTACATCACCTGCTGAGGATTATTCATTTGGAGAAACCTTGCATACTTTGAGGGAGCATTTTCACTGGGAGAGTCAAGATTTCTCAGAATCAAAAAAGAGGCTCAGGGATTTCCTACTTCTCCTTCAGCACAGGCCTTTAGCCATGCCCCCTGTTTTAGACATTGTGGATGATGTGTTTTCAGAGTCAAGCTTGACCCCTGACTCCTTACCTTTGGCTCCCAGTAAGCCTGACCGATATTATAGGGTCCCTGACTCACACAAATTTTTATTTAGAAACCCTGCTGCTGATCCTGAAACTATTTCACAGGGTCCAAAGGGAGTTAAGACCTCAACAGCAAAAAATCCTACCCCCTCTGACAGAGATTCAAGGGCACTGGATAGATGGGGAAAGAAGGTTTATACATCTGCAACCTTGGCAATTAGGGCCTTAAACTGCCAGTTTCATATGCTCAAGTATCAACAACATGTTATGGGATTGCTGAAACAGAAAATGATGTTGACTTCTGAATGTGTAGAAAATAAAGAATTGCAGGAATTATTGCATGCAGCTGAACAAGTTGGAAAGCATACTTTGCAATGTGGTTTTGATTACTTAGAGGCCTCCTGCAGGGCCGCAGTTACTAGATCTGTGATTAGGGGGCATGCCTGGCTAAAAGAGCAAAATTTGCCTGATCATGTTAAAGCTAAATTACTGGATGCACCTTTACAGCATGATACCTTGTTTGGTATTAAGGCCTAAGTGGTTTTAAAGAAAATGGAAGACAAAGCTAAGTCTATACAAACTGTAAAAGACTTCTTACAAGTGCAGCCACCAAGATTCAGTAGACACTGGGCTACAAAAAAATTGGTCCTTTCCTGTGTCAGACAGAGCTCAAAGGGGCAAATCCAGATGCCCTAGGGTTTCAGATACCAGACACAAGATTCTTACAGTTCAAAGCAATGGGGTGCTTCTTCCTCCAAATCTGGCGGAGATAAAGCGCAACCCTACAGAAAACAGTCCCAATGACTTCCCTCTGCCTTCACCAAGCACTTACCTCTTGGCAGCACCCTTAGGGGGAAAATTAGCACTTTTTGCTCAAAATTGGCAGTTAACCCAGGACAAGTGGGTGCTAAACATAGTATCACAGGGATACAGATTCCATTTCCATACTCTGCCAGTGGCAAACGGTTGGCCGGATCTGCCAAAAAAATCAATGGGCAGAGGCACAGAAATGGGTTACGTCCCTCATGGATATGGGGGCCATTCAGCCAGTACCAGAACAGGAAAAAGGACAAGGTTTTTACTCAAGACTGTTCTTGGTACCCAGAAAGGACAAGGCCTGGTGGCCAATACTGGATTTATCAATTGTGAACACATACCTGGACATATCAAAATTCAAAATGCTGACTTTGCAGCAGTTTCTGCCCATGCTGGGCAGGAATGCTTGGCTGGTGACATTAGACCTAAAAGAGGCATACCTGTATGTCCCAGTAAGGGAATCGTGCAGAAGATACCTCCGAATCAAGGCTGGCTTAATGCATTACCAATTCTCTGAACTGCCCTTTGGCTTATCTACTGCACCCAGGGTCTTTACAAAGTGCCTGGCACCAGTAATTGTTTTTTGCAGACAAAGAAGTATACAAATATATCCTTACTTGGACGACTGTCTCATTCAAGCAGAGAACAAGGACATTCTTCTTCAACACCTGGCGTTTGTGAAAAGGCTTCTAACATGCATAGGGTACACAATAAACGAAAAGAATTCACAACTGGTACCCTCTCAAAAGATAACATTCCTTGGTGCAAACTTGAATACAACTGCCCAGATGGCTTACCTCATGCCAGACAAACAAAGGCAACTGACTACTTCAAACTGATGACAACAAAAACCCAGTTATCTGCAAGACAAACTCTGCAAGTTTTGGGCTTCATGGCATCCTGCATCCTACTGGTTCCATATGTAAGACTGCATGTAAGGAAACTTCAATGGTACCTAAAAAGTTTATGGAGTCAACACTGTCACAGTCTGGAAACAGTTATACCTTTCATTCCTGCCTACAACAGGAGTTTCTATGGTAGGCAAAGTTATGTCACCAAAACATGGGATGGGCCTTCACTCTACTCCCTGCCAGCCAAACTTTAACAACAGATGCATCAGATTATGCATGGGGGGCCCACATGGCGGGAAGATGCATTCAGGGCATATGGACCCCAAAACAAATGCATGTACATATCAACCAAAAAGAGATGCTAGCTGTTCAAAATGCTCTTACAGCCTTCAAGGACTTACTTCATCCAGGACAACTACTAATAAAGACGGACAACACCACGGTTACGTAGTATAAAAACAAGCAGGGAGGCATGCACTCATACCCCCTTTGCAGATTAGCCATGGCACTGTGGGACACAGCTTTGACTTACAAATACATCTTCAAGCTCAATTCCTGCCAGGAAAACAGAATACTCTTTCAGATGATTTAAGCAGAAACCTTATGGACCCTCACGAGTGGAAACTAGATCCACAAGTCTTCAGCATGATAACAAGGAAATGGGGGAGCCCGGACATAGATCTATTTGCCTCTCCTTAAAATTATCAATTAAAAAGATTCTGCACAAGGACTTACCACAGACAAGCATGGAAAGTGGACGCCCTATCCTTCAGTTGGAAAAACCCATCAGTTTACACCTTTCCTCCTCTGCCTCTTCTTCCCAGGGTCCTACTAAAAGTCAGACAAGAGAAACCAAAGATGATACTAATTGCCCCGGACTGACCCCGCCAATACTGATACCCAGTCCTAAGGAACTTGTCTCAATACCCAGCTTGGACCTTATCTCAAAGACCTCAACTACTGTCCCAGCAAAACAATCAGATCCTGCGCAATCAACTACAGACACATAACCTGGCAGCATGGCTGATCATGTAGTTATACAAAGACCACCTCTCAGTAAAGCTGTGATGGATGTCGTTTTGGAAGCCAGAATGCCTAGTACTAGAAAATCTTATGCTGTTAAATGGAAGAGATTCTGTGCTTGGAATCAAGCACAAGGAAGTGATACAGCAGAACCAAATATACCTTAGAGTTTACAATACTTGACTGAGATGCTTGACAAAGGCCTATCTTTCTCATCAGTTAAAATCCATGCCTCTGCCATTTTGGCTGATTACAATACAGAGCCACCAATCTTTTCTCATCCTTTACTAAAGCAGTATCTTAGAGGAGCCAAAAATTTAAGGCCTCCTAGAAGATCACCAATACCTGCATGGGACCTTAATTATGTGTTGGAAAAACTCACCCTGCCTCCATTTGAACCAGCTGCTACTGCTGATATATAGTTCTTATCATGGAAAACAGCTCTGCTCCTAGCAGTTACTTCAGCAAGAAGAGTTTCAGAGCTACAGGCCCACATGGCTGTGGAGCCTTTTATCCAGACAGGGTGTCTCTGAGGACCAATCCTTCATTTAGGCCTAAGGTGGTTTCCAGTGTGGCTCTTAACCAAACTATTTATCTGCCAACCTTTTATCCAAACCCGCAGAACAAGGGGGAGAGAATTCTGCATTCCTTGGACCTACACAGACAGCTAAGATTCTACTTGAGCAGGACTAAAGCTCTAAGTAAAACAGAGCAATTACTAGTATCATATGCTGCAGGATCAGAAGGAAAGGCTATTTCAAAGCAGACTATTTAAAAGTGGATAAGCCACTGCATTCGTTTCTGCTACTTGCACCATGGCAAATCTGTGCCCAAGGGCATTAGGTCTCATTCCACCGGAGCTGCAGCTACTTCAGCAGCCTTTCTCAGAGGAGTACCAACCAAAGTCATTCTAGAGGCTGCTACTTGGAGTTCTGTTCATACCTTTACAAAGCATTATCGTTTGCCTCTCTACTCTAAGTCCAGGGCAGGTTTTGCCACTGCAGTTCTGCAGCCCTCCCATCCATAGCTTTGGGATTGTACCCAAATGTAATGACTGCAACAGTGAAACATGAAGAACATAGTGTAGTTGTGTACACTTACCATAAATGTAGATGTTCGAGTGTATTCACTGTTGCAGTCCAGGTTACCCGCCTGCCATCCCCCTTTCATTCTGGAGTTCATCTTTCCTTCTCTGTCTTCTACAACCTATGTGATGTATTTATTTATTTATTTTTATTTTACATTTGTTGACCGGGCTGGTCTAGCTGGATATATTTCCATTTTCAGTAGAGGCCTGGGGAGAAAAGCTCCAAACAGTAAAAACATGAAATACAAACAATATGTGGTGTATTTGCTTGTATATGAAGGTAAAGTTTGTATTGATGCATGCATGTATATATATATATATATATATATATATATATATATATATATATATATTTATTTATTTATTGCTACCTTTTTGGGGGCACCTGACATCTGGGGCAAGAAAAACTAAAGAAAATGGCGTCAGTTGCTTGTTTTATACCCCTGACGACCTGACGTCATGGAAGAAGAGACAGCAACCAATGCAGGACGCAAGACTTTGGAATTCAGGCCGACTGAGGGCAACCTGCCAGCAGATTACCCAAATGTAATGACTGCAACAGTGAATACACTCGAACATCTACATTTATGGTAAGTGTACACAACTGTACTTTTTTATCTCTCCCAGTGTGAAATCAGAAACTTAGCAGAGAATGCCAGTAGACTTGTGTTTATGGGTGAATTTCAGTAACTGCCTAGTAAGTACACTGCCTGGATTCCAAGAATAAAGAAATGCAGAAGACCTGGAAAAAATCAGCTACAAAATGTGAGGAAGAGACACTGACTAGGGGGAGTTCTGCAGCTGCTCAGCAAAAAGTAATACAACCTTCAGACATGACTTACATTAACCTACAGGATGATATAAGACAACTGCATACAGACCTGGTTAAAATAAATAAAACACTGATAGAGTATATTAGCACAAGCAACAAAAGGCTGGAGCAAATGGAAGAAGCTGTAAACAGATATTCAGATTAGATGATAAAGCTGTAAAAGTCAGAGGTCGAAATGAAGAAAGGGCTGGCTTGAATATGAGACTGCTCAGGAAGAGATGTTCCAAAAAATAATAGAAATAGAGGACAGCACATAGGAAAAACTTGAGGTTTTCAGCTGTACCAGAAAAGCTGGAAGGAACAGACTGCATTAAATTCATGAAAGCACAAATAAGTGGCTCGGCTGGTATTCCAGAGTACGATTTATTAGTTGAATGGGCACATCGTGTGTATGCTCCAAATCTAGCAATAAGAAAGCAACATAGGCCTTTCATAGTAAAGATGCAATCCTACCAGCAGAAATAAATGATTTTGTCACAACTGTGGCAGAAGGACAAAATACTAAAAGTAAGTAGGTGACAGCAGAGTGTTTGCGGAGAATGAATACTCATTGTACACCAGGCAAAAGAGAAGTAAATACATCCCTCTATTCAGAGAATGCCAAGACGCAGGTGTGAAATTCAAACTGCTATATCCAGCTGTCTTCAAGGTATTCTTCCCTGGAGGGACAAAATCAATTTTTGATTAAGTGCATGCTAAGAAGGAAATACATAAGTTTGTCCAACAAAAATGAGCTGTGAAACAGGAGATTCGGCTTTTTGTTCCTCTGGTAATAAAGACCACAGAAAAGACTGCACCTGTTGGAGAGAAGGAAGGGAGCACGAGAGCTGACCGGAAGAATCAAGAGTATGTTGGAAATTAAGCAGAGACCGGATCTGGGTGATGTAGAAGGACAGTAATATTACTAAGCATTAATTATATTTGTGAAATATGACAGCAAATGAAAACGTGGAAAAATTGGACTTCTTCAAAATGTGTTTGCTGAGTGGGGGACTTAAGTATATGCCCTACTTCATGTCATTAATGTTCGGAAAAATGCTTTGGAGAGGGGAAGAGAGAGGATAACGCTTAACTGTAAGTAAGAAAACACTTTTTTTCTTAATAGTAGTGTATCAGTGTGGCGTGGTTTTCTTTTGCATGCTGTTTTTGGGTGTAATGGAGATTGTAAACAGGTGTTTTTATTTTTCTCCCCCTCGTCTCTTCTTGTGCAGTTTTGAGAAACATAGGCAATATAATGATTACAAAAAAAAAAAAAAAAAAGGAAAGGGGGGAGCCTGGTTAAGGAGGCATGACAGAGTTCAAATTGATGTGCTTCTTTTTCATTATTGCATAGGAAAATGACTAATTAAGGACCTTTGTTTTAAAACCGAGAGCAAGTAAATGAAAAAAGAATACTGAATATTATAAGGTTGTTTTCTAGACCTTGCATATATCTGTACTAAGTAGCTTTTGTGCAACTTGTTTCCATGGAGACAGTCTCGTAAAGAGAAACTGGAGACAGTCTGATGGAAGGTGATTGTCTGAGGGAAAAGAAAAACAAGAGTAGAGAAACTGGCTAGGGCATAATGTTGCCTGAAAACAATTAGGGAATTTCCCAGGTGTGACAGCTTTAAAGATGATACAAAACCAGTTAGACTTGAAGTAAACTTCTCTCTCAGTTTTTTTTTAAATGCACTGAGAATACTAATATAAACAGGTGCTTTTGTTTTTTAGGTACTTTTCTGTTAACGGGGCAACAGTTCTTGGCAAACATAATTGTTGCCGCAAAATATTTTTTGCCACTGTAATTAATTGCACTGCTAGGACAGCAAAAATATGTGATGATTACTGTACTTTCATTTAGTAGGAATGAAATTAACCTCCTTCCATTGAATTTGGAATGATATACAATCTGGCCAAAAGGGAGAAGCGTGGTGGTTGTAATCAGAGCCTGCGATACATCTTGGCCTTTCAAAGGGGGAGCAAAGCGCTAGACCCACCGGGAAAAGGAGGACAACTACATGCACACACACATTATTTATGTAACCCTAATGTCACCATTTCCAGCAAATCTAAGGTCAGGGCCTGAGTTTCTGATGCCTTTTTTTCCTGTCACATTGTTTATAAATCACCTGTTACATGCAAAGCAGTTGGTATACTCTTCCAAGCAACATACTGCTAAATCGGCGGAAGTAGTAAAAAATAATAATAATAAACGATACCCCCACACAACATGTGTAGCTTTTCAGTGCTGACACTTGAGGATGCATAGAGTTACTTGAGTGAAGTTCAGCGCGTAATGACTACCTAGGGGGCTGTACAATGCCTTCACTGCTGTGGCCAGGAATAATAATCATTCATCTGGCTTTTAAACTTAACTTTATAGGCTACCATAATTTCCTTCTAGTTAAGTAGCTACCCTGCACATGAGAAACTGGAACTTAAAGGATTCTGCAACCCTGTTGTGTGTTAAACGGAACCCTTTTTTTGGTACTTTTCGGTATACATTTTGCGGCAACATTTACATTTGCGGAGGACTGCTGCCCCGTTAACTGAAAAGTACCGTTTTTTTATTGTTCACCCTTCTCTCTTTTTCATTGTTCAGTTTTGAAATGAAAAATGTCGACACTGGGGAAGAGAGCACAAGGGTCTGGTTAACAGAGTATAACAAAATAAAAATTAGTGTGCTTTTTCCCATGCTTGCATAGGGAAATGGCTGGATAAAAATCATAGGCGTTATCCAGTAACAAGTTTATTACAAAGCATGTAAATGAAAAAGAATGTTAAATA
The DNA here is from genome assembly GCF_019279795.1 of Protopterus annectens. NCBI lineage: Eukaryota > Metazoa > Chordata > Ceratodontiformes > Protopteridae > Protopterus > Protopterus annectens. The sequence continues at coordinate 539,002,756 of NC_056731.1, forward strand.
CTGTATAAGTCTTTTTTTCTGATAAACAAGGTACCCTTAGCAGTTCAGTGTCTGGTTTGCATGTCATTAGAAGACAATTTGTTAAAGAAAAATGGCTTGGAGAAAGTGTTTACTGAAAGCATTCAAGTGTTTTCTCAACTGGGATATAGATATAAAAATTAAAAAGCTTTTACTAATAGCACAGGCTGTAGTACCATGCGTCTTAGCATGACCAACCTTTATTTTTGGTTAATGTTAGCCTATCTGTGCAGCTGTCAACTTAGAACTTATGTTCTTATTAGGAAGCAAAAACTTCAATATTTAAAAATGTGCATAGTTTTGTGTGTTAAGTTTGTAGTTTTTAGGAGGGTTTTTTGTGTGTGTGTGTGTGTGTGGGGGGGTGTTCTGTTTGAGGGCTTTCAAAAAAATAAAAAGTTATGGATATGACATGAAACTGTATAAAAGACCAAACTGCTGGACAGTATGTACATTTAACATAAAAGTTGGAACTAAATATTTAGCAAACCAGTAGTTATATATAAAAGGTGGTAATAATAACTATATAAGAAAATTATAATTTCTATAATTTCTTTCAATCTAAATGGTTTTACAGATAAATATAAAAAAAGAGTAGTGAACTATATTAAAAATGTTGAGTGCAAATAGATATGCTACAGGAGACACACCTGGAAAGAACTGAACATGTGAATTTGATAAAGAAAGGTTTTCAGGATGGTTATTCAGTTGAATATTTGGGGCAAAGGAAAAGAGGAGTACTTATATTAACTGCAAGAGGAGCTCCAATAGTGATAGAAGATAAAAAAATATATAATAATGGAAGATGCATAGTACTGAGGGGCTACTGGCTAGGAAGGAGGATTACATTGACATGCATTTACATCCCCCCCCCTAAAACTGCTATAATGGAGGTTAAGAAAATTTGGGGAGAAATAATCAGCTTTGATCAAGGAATATTACTTATAGGTGGAGACTGGAATTTGGTTTGCAACAGGGAAGATGTGTCTGGGGGGCCTAGACGAGATATTATAACAAGGGAGGGAAGATTTTTGAAGAAATTTATGAAAATGTTTGACATCGAAGGTGTGAATTTAGTACTAAGAGTTCAGAGTGAATTTACATATTACTCACCGAGATACAAAAACTGGGCTAGGCTAGATAGATTTTACATCTCACAGGAACATGTGCAGTTAATTGAAGGTCTTGAAACGCACTCAATAACTATTTCAGATCATGCACCAATAATAACTAAAATAAAAACGCATGGTAATGAAATTAAAATGAGACACTGGTGCTTCCCCACCTACTGGTTGAAGAGAGAGGAATTTAAGGAATGGGTTGTGGTCTTAATCCAGGACCTACTAGAGAAGACAGATTTGTCTTCAGAAAGCACAAGTAAGGAGTGGGATAAAATTAAAGTGGAGTTTAAAACTAGGTTAGAAATAAAAGAAAGTGAGATATGGCTAAACAGTAACAAGAATTATTTAGAGGGATTGACAAATGTTGAAGTATTGCAAAACAGGGGAAATCTCTCAGAACAAGAAAAGGAGGAAATGCAGAATGCTAAACAGAAAATAATGGATTACCTTGATAATATGCATGAGTTTAGAAAGATTGCTGTTAAGCAACTGTTTTTTGATAATTATAGAGCACAGAAATTTTTAGCACAACTCAGGAAACAAAAAGTGGAAAGGGCAGTCACCAAGCTTAGGGAGCCTATAACAAGGAAGATAACAAGAGACCCTGTAGAAGTATTAGAAATATTTCGGAAATTTTATGAAAATTTGTATAAAGCAGAGAAATATGGAAGTCAAGAAAAGGTACAAATGGAAATTTTATGGAATAATTAAATATGCCAAAGTTAGAGGTAGATGAGGCTCAATTACTAATAGTTCGGATAGGAAGGGATGAGATAAAAATGGCTATGTATAACCAATCTACAGGAAAGTCCCCAGGAATAGATGATATTCCTGTGGAGGTTAGAAGGGAAAAAACTGATAAAGATTTGGATGGTTTTGTTTAACAGTATTTTAAGAGGAGGAGAAGTTGCAGCATCCTGGAAAGACGGTGGTGGTAACGGTAATATCTAAAGAGGGTAAAGATCCATCGGATCCAGCTTCATACAGGCCCGTTTCAATACTAAACCATGATTATAAATTGTTTGTCTGTAATGGCTAAAATAATGACAAAAGTGATACCAAAATTGATAGATATGGATCAGTGTGGTTTTGTGGAGGGGAGGCAAACATTTGACAGTCTTAACAGAACATTAATGATCTTGAGGGAAGCAGAATGTAAGAAAGTACCACTTTTATTGGTGGGTCGTGATGCAGAGAAAGCATTTGACAGAAGAGCAGGGCAGTGGAAGCATTTGCTTTCCCTGATGCAATTATAAAGTTGATTAGAAGAATATATGAGGGATCAGAGGCAGTGGGTGGGGGCCTCTCGGATAATTTCTGCTTGAGTAGAGGAACCAGGCAGGTTTGTCTGCTTTCCCCTTTGTTGTTTGCATTATATTTAGAATGACTGGCAAAGAAATTAAGGGACTCAGAAATTAAAGGATGTAATTGGTATAGTAGTCAGGAAAAGCTGGCTCTGTTTGCAGATGATATTATTCTATATATGACAAAACTAGAAAGGGACATTGCAGTGTTGTGGAACATTTTAAGAGAGAGTTTCATATCTTCTCGGTATACAAAGTTAATGAAGTTAAAACAAAGGCAGTAGCAGTAAATGATGTACCCACACACGAATTGGTCCAACAGTATCCATATTTATGGGGACATGATAAAATGAAGTATTTAGGAGTATGGATTAGAAATGACACTGTGGTGGCAGCTAATGGTATGTGGGAAGATACTAAACAGAAGATAATACAAAAATTGAGAAACTGGAAGTTTTGTTATATGGATATGGATACGGGTCAGGCCTACTTTAATCAACCAGAGGAGAAATTGTGGACCGAAATTAAAAAAAGAGTTGAAGGAGTTTATCTGGGAAGGGAAGACAGCAAGGGTCAAGTGGGTTAAGCTGATTCTACCAATAGAACAAGGTAGACTAGGATTACCTAATTTGAGGGAGTATTTTAGAGAAACACAGTTAAGGCTCTTATATATAGCACAGGCAGAAAACTATAATTCAAGGTGGAAAGGGATGATGATGACGCAGGGAGGCAGCTCAAGAAATAAGAGGAGATTGGGATTTTGGATGCAGTCTCTTAAGGAGAACAACCAAAATCATGCATAATATTATATTCATAAGATAGCAGAGAGTACTCTAAGAACCAAACCAGTATGAGAATGGAGAAAAGAGATTTTGCCGATAGGGTTGATTGTGATCAGGGATACAAATAATAGGCAAGGAGGGGGCTGGTTGTAGACAGCTGGCAAAGGGTACTGGGAACAAATAACTAGAAAGGGAAAGGTAATTGAATGTGAAGAGGCCAAAAATGTGTTTGGACTGCAGGTTAGAGATTGCCTTCCCTGTCAAGGATTGATATCAGTATAGGCAAAGGGAAAGAAATAGGGGGCTCCTAAATGAAAGACCAGAACTGATAGAGTTTTTAATAGAATGTAGAACAGAAGCTGCCATTTAAAAAGGAATAATTAATAAAGCGTATAAAATACTACATGATAATTGCAAGAATCAATCAGAGGAGCTTAGAAAGGATTGGGAAGAGAGACTGGATAAGCAATTCAGAGAGACAATGGGGGGGTATATGTATATCTCCCAAATATGCAACAAAGTCTAGAAGATTTAGGATCTTTGCTTGGAAATGTTTACATAGGTATTTTTATACCCCAAGTAGACTCCAAAGAAATTTTCCTCAGTTGGATAGCAAATGCTGGAGATATGATGAGCAAGAGAGAGTTAGCTGGGAGCATATTTTTTGGAGGTGTGAGGAGCTGGCAGACTTTTAGGTTTCCCTGTGGGCCACTCTGTCGGCGATGCTGGGTGGGCAGATTGGACTAACTGGGGAGATGATTTTTTTGAGTTATGCTACAGAATCGGAATTGCCTACACATAGTAAAGCCTTGCTGAGTCTAATTATGGCAGCTGCCAAAAAGCAATTACTAGAAAATGGAAATCAAAGTCTAGATCAACTTTACTAGAAGTACTGAATATAGTAACTGAGATAAAACAACTGGGATTGGGATCTTAAGAAAAGGGAAGGAGCAAAGTACATAGAAAAAAATTGGAATTATGGGAAAAGTGTATGCAGAGCAGGTACATGGTTTAAGTGGCAGGATCTGAATAACAATGCTTAACTGACAATGACAAGAATGTTTATAAGTGATTAGTAATGTTTACAACTACAGCTGTTTAAATGGTGTCTGTGATGTAAACCGTTTGCAACTAAAGTGATTTCATTTTGTATGTTTTTCATTTATATAAATGTAAGATTGCCTTTGTCATGTGGAAATTTAAAAAGATGTTGGGGTAAAAAAAGTCAAGGATCTTGAAAAGCTCCAAAAAAACAAAAAAAGAAACCTTGGACTGTGTGGAAAAGAAGAAGCTGAGGAAGTGAGGAAATATAAAGAACAAAATCTAGAGAATTTTGAAACGTATAAAAAAAGAAATATGGACATGGAAAGAGAGAGCTGATATGATACAGTATTTATGCAAATGAGAAAGCTAAATGAATAAATACATACAAAAAAACAGCTCCAAAGATATTCAAAGATAAATACAGGCAAAGTCACCCAAATATAGAAAATTTCACAATGCGAAAAATAAGATAATAAACGGAGAACGTAGAACATAAGATTAATAAAGTTAAAGTTAAAAAGGGAACTGAAGTTATTGTATACCTGTGAAATGAAGAATTTAGTGTAGAAGGCCTAACACAGGATCTGGATGTCAGTTTTCATTATGTCCTCATCTGATGGATTCGGATCCAATCCCTTGGATCCAACTTGGCTGTTGCTGAAGTTTGTGGCAACCAAAACCTCTCAAGCTTCTCCCTTATCCATAATGCGCCAACCCCAGTTACCTCAGATCTCTTTTGCCGCTTTAAGCAAAAGACATGGTCTTCCATCATTCTCGAGCGTACATTAGGTAGGTTTCACATTGTCTTTCAAACTTTGCTTAAAAAAACCTTTGTATCTTTTCCCTTACCTTCGTCAATAAATTTCTTGTTGTTTCTTACAATTTGTTATATTTTTTCCTTTGTGTTTAGTACATTTTTCTGTACCCCTCTAATACTGTTGTTAGTATCTTTCTTTCCCCCAATGACACTGTCATAATTCCTAGTTTTACCATTGTTGGTATTTCCATCTCTCCTTTTCCTCTTTACCCCCTTTAAAAAATAAAAAAGTTAATTCTTCTTATCTGTCCTATTGTTTTGTATTGTAAATGATGGCGGATAGACTGGCAGGATTTAAAACATGTATGACTTGTGGACACAAGCTACCACTATCCGATGTCTACACATTGTATCTATTGTTTAGGTCCCCTCCATTTGCAAGAAGATTGGTGAGTTTGTCACGGCTTTAACCCTCATGCTTTAGTAGAGTGGAAAAATAAACTGATTCTAAAAGGTCTTCTTCCTTCAGGCAAAAAATCGTATTCCCCAAAGCCATCTTCCTCCTGCTCAGCGTAGGACTCCTCGACAAAGAGGTCTGATAAGGATCCGGTCTCAACCATGGACCCTAAAAAGTCTAAAATCCAAGAACCTATCAACAAAACATTATCGGAGTTGAAGGTCTTGGATCCGACTTTGTCTGCTGCAGGACAATCTCCCATATAACTTCCCAGGGCAAAGTGCTTTCCATCTCTAGATCCAGTTCCTGTTAGGGTACCTTCCCTGTTCTTGGAAAGACCCAGTTAACCATCCATTAACTCCACTCTCTCTTCCACAAACCTCACAAAAGATGATATGAAGAGACTGATGAAGAAGATTCTCTTGGCGCAGAGCCAGGTTGGTGTTCCTTAGGGTTCCTCCCCTCTGAGTCAGGAGATCCGTATGTCTGTTATTCCCCCGTTAGATTCCTCCTGAGACTGCTGTAACTTCAGAGTTTTTGCATCTGAGTCATCCGGTTCCATCTGGCTTGGATCTGAGGATAACTTTATCCTTGGACACAAAATCTTCTGTGAGGTCTCTGATTCTGTCGGATCCGGAGAGCTCCTAGAGCAGTATACCTGTCGGATCCAAGGTGTTGTATTCAACTCTGAAGGCTTCATAGCCATCTCTACACTTCGGAGCCTCAGCACTGGATAGCTCCGCTCCGGCCTTCCACCTTGGAGGGTTTGCCCTTTGAGCAGGGGAGGTCTACAATTCAGAAGCTTGTTGTCTCAGATCCAACTGTGTCTGCCTCAGAGCCTCTGTGCATTCGAGGCTGCAAATTGTTCTGCTTCAGGAGTTCAGATGGATCCTTCCCCCTTGTATTTTAAGACCCCTGCCATGATGTCTCAGTACTCAGAGCTTCACCAACTCCTTCCACAAGGACAGCCAGTACCAAAACCCCAGGCTCCCACTCAGGGAATTATATCTCCTCATCTGATGATGTACATTTTCATTTTCTCCTCAATGTATGGGTTTGGTTCTGATCCTTTGACACCGACTCAGCCGCTTCTACATCTTGTGGAAACAAAAATCTCTCGAGCTCACTCCTTACCCATAATGCACTTAGTTACATTACCACAGATCTCATTTGCCACCTTGCGATTCAGACGTGGTTCAGTCTCTCGAGCCAGATAAGTGCTATATCATTTAATTGTTGTTTTTTCTTGCTTATCCTTCTATCCTTGCCCTTTCCCTTCTTAAAGTATTTCTAGAGACTATCACTAGTACCGCCTCTCCCCTTTTCATCTACTTGTATAGTCTTGACTGTCATCATTGATAATCCACCCCTTCTTAATTCCTTTTGCTGCAATAAAAAAAAAGTTCTCTGTTTGGTACTCTCTACTATTTTTCTTTTCTGCGAGTGTGTGTCTGTTGCATTCTTCGGAAGGGGTGTTTGTGTGTGTGTGTGCTTGTGTAGAACAGCTTGTTCTAAAAATGGTAGATAAAGAAAAGTCTGAGTTTAAGCACTGTGAGAAGTGCAGGCATAAAATCCCTTACTCTAATTCTCACTCACTCTGTGTATACTGTTTGGGCCCTCTTCATTTGGAGGAGGATTGCTCAGTTGTCACTCCTTCAGCCACAGAGCATTGGTTGAAAGGAAGAATAAATTGATCATTAAAGGTCTTCTTCCTTCCTCATTTTGGGTTATATCTGGAGCTTCACTAGTGTTCAAATCAAAGCAAAAAAGTAAATCTGTTCACTCCAGTCCAGCTTCTTCTTCCTCCTCCTCAAGAACGTCAGAGAAGGTCAACAAGAGGACGACTTCAGCACCGACCTCTCCCTTGGTACTAAGCGCCAAGATAGAAAAACTCTCAGTTCCAACCATTTCTTTGGAACTTGCAATAAAATTGACCTCACTCTCGAAACCAACAGGTAAATCAGAACTGATGACATCGAGACTGGTTAACCAAGAGCCAATTTCCCTTTCAAAACAGACTTCCTTGGAACCAACACCACCTGGTAACGAATTCCTCTATTCCTTTCTCTTCCAAAGACTCATTATTCCCCTACTATTGATCCTTTTTCGGACAGATTGCCATCCCCGTTTTTGGAAAGGCCTTGTTGTCTTGGCACGTTCTACCAAGAGCTTACAGAAGATGACATGGAGAGATTGGTGAGGAAGACTCTCTGGGCTCAAGGTCTGAAAGGGACCTACTTGGTTTCAATCCCCATGAGTCAAGGACCGCCTCCTTCAACTTTGCCTCCCTTTCTTCCTGCTGTAACTTCTCCAGAGGTTTTAGTGTCCTCTGTTTCAAGCCTCCCAGTATCAACGATGTTGGTTCCGAAGATACCCTTGTCTTCAGTGCTGAGTTTGCTCTGAGTTCTTCGGCTTAGTTGGAGCTGGAGAGCTCTTGAGGGCATAGCTTGCCTGTATGCTCCAAGGCGTTATGGACATCTCAAGTCTCCGAACCTTCCCTGCCCCTCGGCTCTTCGGCACAATTAAGATGGGTCCTGGCTATGGCCTCATGGGAGTTCTCTTTGGTGCAAAAGGGGACTATGGTTCTAAGGTCCGCCTCCTTCGATTCAGGGGTCCCTCTTGCCTACTGATGGTTCTGCCTTTGAGGCTATGGTGGGAGCCCTGGCTACACCAGTCAGTAAGTCGGGCCATCCCCTCTTGGAACCGTTATCCTTGTCACTGTTGTGCTCAGAGCCTCAGTCATTCCCTCCACAGGGACAGCGAGTACTGAAGTCGCAGGTTACCCAGCAGGGTCCTCCAATTTTTCTTCCGAGACCTCCCCAGATCACCCCACTGAGGAGGTCCCTAGGAAGAAACTGTGCAAGAGGAAGCACTTAGACTCCCCGGAAGAGTCCATCACAGAAGACACGGATTTTGAGGAAAGTGAAGGGTCCCCTAGATCACCCCCTGATGATGTCTCCTTTGAAGACATCTTGGAAATCCTTAAACAGAGTTGTGATTGGATGTCCATTAACCCTTCGACTGAGGAATCTGTGTACCTGCAGGCCTTCGATAACCATCCATCTACCTTTTTTGTGTCACCACCCGCCAGTGGACAAATTGAGTTGATCGCTCGTCAGGCATGGAAGGCACCTGACACCATTGAGCCGATCCCCGAAAGATCAGACAAAATTGTCACAGCCCATAAGGAATAAACCTTTTTGGACCTGGGGATTGCCTGTAGATGTTATGGTGGGTAGCGGCTGTCACTACAAAGGAACTATCACAGGAAAGTTCCTCTGTTCATCCTCCCAAGAAAGAGTTTCGGACGATGGATAGGTTTGCGAGGCGAGTATATGCATCATCTACCTTTTCTTTTCAGTCCTTGAATTTACCAGCCACATTTTACTAGATTGCAGAGGGATCTGATTAAAGAAATTTCAGTTACTGTCTCAGGAGCTGCTTCTGAAGAGATAAGTGAATCCGTTATTTCTCAGTTGATCACCCTATCATCCTTATGTAATTCTTCCATGAGGCTCATTTCACATGCAGCCGAAGGAACTACTAGAGCAACTGGATCAGGCATTTCCCTAAGGAGGCAGTCCTTAATGCGCCTTTTGTGACTTTGCAGAGCTCTTCAATGTCTTTGTTCGTCAGTGCTCCATTTGACAGCTCATCCTTGTTTGGCCCTACAGTCAGAGACACATTGACCTTTTTCAAGGAATCAGTGAAACAGTGGAAAAATGTGGTTCAGAAAATCCCAAAGGTTTACCCAGGAGACACCTGGTGAGAGTTCCCGTAAGTGCAGAGGAGGAAACTTTAATGGAAGATGCTGCCCTCGTGGCAGAGGAAACGCGCAGAATCAGTGTTTCAGAGATTCCTTTTCTGGTAAACCTTTCCAGCACTCCTGAAAGGAGGCCCGATTGTCCCCCTCTGGAGGCAATCGGGGGTCACTTATCCCTGCACCAGAGGGCCTGGCTACAAATCTCTTCAGGTATATGGGTGCAGAGGGTCATTTCCAGAGGTTATATGGTATCATTTTTCCAAACCTCTCCCTCATCAAAGAAGCTCCCAGATGTCCCACTCAGTTAGAGGGAACAAGTAGCCATATAAACTCGGAAGCTGATAGAAAAAAAAAGTCATCCAGGACGTCCCGCCAGACCAGAGAGAATCTGGATTTTACTCAAAATTCTTTTTAGTGCCAAAAAAGACAGGGGACTGGAGACCTATTCTGATCTCAGTAACTTGAACCGATCTCTTTGAAAAACAAATTCCAGATGCTCACAGTTCAGTCCCCAAATTCTTAAAGAAAGCAGTCAAGTTAAAGAGCAAGGCCATCCTCATTGCCCCTTTTTGCCCTCGGCAGTTTTGGTTTTCTTTCCTCTGACCTCATCTGTTGCAACAACCTTGGATGCTTTATCGAACTGCAGATTTCCTGTCTCACCCGACAGGCGTTGTTCACTCAGACATTCCAAATCTCAAGCTGACAGCTTGGCTTCTCCATTTCCACTGGTAGCCAAATTTTGTATGCTGTGTTCCCCATTCCAACACATTTTTTTGTCTTCTCATAAACTTTCTGTGCAAAAGCTGTACAATAGTAAATGGAAATGGTTTGCACATTGGGCTCTCCAAAATAAGTTTGACCTTCTTCAGCTCCATTCCATGAGATTCTTCAGTTTTTAAGTTCACATCTGATGTCAATTTTCATTCGTTCACTGGCCTAGATGTTTGCCATACTTAAAAAAGCAGAGCAAAAACAGGTGGCCAGATAGATGACCCAGTCACTGCTGCAGTTGCCAAAGCATCTGTTTTCAAATATATGTGGTGTGTTGCTTCTGGTAAATTATTTTGTTGTACATACATGTATACAAAAGCTATAGTGGCCGCAAGGGTTGCTGCCCACTAACTTGACCCCAAATAAGATGACGTGTTGTGTGGTGGTAGGTGTAAAGTGTTTGTAGTGGGTTAAATGGGAATTGATGGTACGACCTCTTCTGTATGAGAAAATACACTGTGGGGAAAGTATTCCAGCTAATTGCTCATTTACCAACAATATGTCCCAATGATTGTTGATAATATTTCTGAAGCCATCTATATTGCTTCCAAATGTTGTAACCAAATGAATGGGTTGGGGAGTCTGTGCATCCCTTCCCTTGGATCCCTTGCCATAAGTAAACAAATTCTTCATGTCTTGTTCCGTGGTAAAAGAGAATGCCCTGTTAATGTTATTTGCATGGTAACCCCTGTTTACAAATCTTTGGAAAGATCAGTTTTATTGGTATTCTAGGCTATATCTGATGAACATAAACGTTTAATGCATAGAAATTGGGATTTTGGAATGTTTCGGATGATGTGGGAGGGGTGATGTAGTAAGGTGTTGAATTGGGGAATTTTTTTATAAACCTGAGTTTCAAGTGTATAATCATCCTGACGTAAAATATGAATGTCCAGGAATGTAATTTCTGTGCAGTCTTAAGTGTGAAATGAATTCCACATTTATTTTCATTTAAGTATTCTACCTATTCCACTGCATATCCAGCATCCTCTTCACCATCCAACAATCATCCTGATAATGTCTCCAAATATCCATGTTATCTAAGAATATGTTGTTTCTCATCATATATCAATTCTTCCTCGATGTAGCCCATAAAGAGGTCTGCATAAATGGGAGCAAAAGACGCTCCCATGGCCGTACCGCTAAGCTGCCAGTAACATCTCCCATGGAAGTAAAAAACATTCTAAGTAAGAACATGTTCAGCTAAGCAAACAAGAAGAGTGTTAAAACCGGGAGTATATAACTCAGCTTTGTCCAGCCAGAATTGAATAGCTTCCAATCCTGCCCAATGTGGGATGTTGGTGTATAGGGCAGTAATGTCCAGTGTGCATAAAAGTCAACCTGGTTCCAACTGTGTGTCATTTATGATGTTAAGAAACTGGGTGGTATCTTTGATTCTGGAGCTGACCAGAGGAAGAAGCGGTTGTAGGTATTCAATAAGGAAAGCCGATAATGGTTCCATCAGAGATCCTTGACCCGATACAATTGGTCTACCTGGTGGTTTGGTAGGATGTATGTTTATTTTAGGAAGTAGGTATAGATATTGTAACCTAGGATCTTGGACGGTCAACTGATAACCTCTCCTCTGGTCAGTGATCCCTTCCTCCTGTGCCAGTTTTAAAAAGGCATCAATTTCTTGTTTAAACCTAAATGTCGGGTCCAGGGGCATATGCATGCAAAATTTATTATTGGACAGTTGTGTTATGGCTTCTGTTTCATACATGCTCCAGTCCATAATGACCACTGCCCCATCTTCATCAGCTGTAAAATAACCTGGTCATGATTGTTGCTGAGTTTATGTAAGTCATCCCATTCCTGTCTGGTAAGATTCTGTTTATTGCTAGTGTATATGTTCATGTTGAAGTGCAACTCTTTCAGCACACATTCTTTAAAGACTGAAACATGTTTGTCTATGGGAGGTGTAAAATTAGATTTGCGGAACTGAAATCCAGTAGATCTCTGAGATTGATTTGAGTCTGAAAAAATAATTTGAGGTCAAGAATTCTGCAAAATTCATGAATGTCATTATCAAAAGCATGTTCAGCCACAAAAAAAATGGAACAAAATTCAGTCCTTTGTTCAGTAATTTTATTTCAACATCTGACAAAGGTTTGGAAGAAATGTTATTAGTGTTTAGTGCGTCAGGATTTTGTCCAAGAGTTGTTGGATGTTATGTACCTCTACGATGATGTCCTTCAAGAATGCAACTGCAGTCATAACATATGGGTTGTCCTGCCTCAGGCAGCCCTCGGTCGGCCGAATTCCAAAGTCTGGGTCCGGCGTCAGCTGGTGTCGCCTCCTCTCCGACGTCACAACGGCTGGAGTATAAAGGCATCGGCCGACGCCATCTTCTTCAGTCTTTCTTGCCGCGCAGTGCCTGAAGCAGAAGCAGTTCGCAAGTGCCGGTCGGTCAGCTCCTGTGTTTTCAGTACCGAAGTCATCTAAAAGCTAAGTACCCCGTTGGGGAACATTTATTCTTGCCTCAGCCGATGTCAGAACAAATTGAGAAAGTTAATAATTGTTTGTCTTGTGGTAAACAAATACCTCATAAGGACTTCCATTCTCTCTGCCTTCCTTGCCTGGGCCCAGACCACGACGTCTTGGCCTGTGCTGCCTGTGCTTGCTTTAAGAAGCGCACTCTCAGGCGCCGGGCAGAATTCGCCGAGGACTTTTTCGGTGAATCTTTTGCGTATATCATGCCGTCGGATCAACCGACAACCCAATCTGCTAAAAAACGCAAGGACCGGGACCGACACCCTCGGCCCGCGTCCACTACCGATGCTACTCCTAAACCCTCTGCTAGTGCTCCGGTCCCTTCGGAAGTGGTAAATCCACCGCTCCAGGCCGATGACACAGCGTTAACACGACCTCCGGTCTCAGAGATCTCTCCAGTGCCGGTTGTTGATTTTCCTCCGGAAACCGAAGTTCTGGATCTACCCGACACCATTTCTGTGGACAAGGTTACGCCTGCACGTGGGGCTGCTAGGCCTCCTGTATCCATGTCCATCAAGGCCTTTGCACGTGCTAAGGCCGCCAGCCAGGCCAAGGCCCATCCTAAACCTGCTGCCCAGGCCCCTTCATCTGATAAGCAGATCATGTCTCTGGCTGCAGATCTTATTTCCCTTATCAGGGGGACTCAGCCGCATCCGGACAGGGGTTCTCAGCCACCTGCAGAGAAAAGGCCTAGAACAGAGCAGGCGGACGACCTCTCTTCGGATGAAGCCTCTGGGGATTCTGAGCATTCTGATACCCAAGAAGAATCCTTCCAGGCCTACGAGGACTCTGATGCTGAGGAATCAATTCCCTCTGCCTCCCCTCCAGAGGATTTCTCTTTTGGTGAAGTCCTGCATTCCATGAGGGAACATTTTCAGTGGCAGGGTCAGGAATTCTCTGACTCCAGGAAAAGGCTTCATACCTTCCTTAAGCTTCCCCAGCACAGACCTTTGGCTATTCCACCTGTTATGGATGTTTTGGATGATGTTTTCTCTGACTCTAGTGCTAACCCTGATTCTCTTCCTCCTGCCCCTGTCAAGCCGGACAGATATTATAGGGTCCCTGACACTCACAAGCACCTTTTTAAGGCCCACTCTGTGGATCTATAAACTATTTCACAGGGCCCCAAGGGAGTGGCTACCTCCTCTGCCAACGGACAGAGAAGCAAGGTCCCTGGAGAGATGGGATAAAAAAGTATATACCTCTACTACCCTAGCCATGAGGTCACTTAACTGCCTTTTTCACATGTTTCAGTACCAAGATTTTCTCCTGGATGATTTACAGAAAAAGTTAGCCTCTCCTGAGCCTATTGATAAAAAGGCATTGCAGGATCATATACATAACACTCAGCAGGTTAATCACCATTTTCTTCAGTGTGGTTATGATGCACTGGAAGCTTCATGTAGGGCAGCTATGACTGGGGCTGTGATACGTAGACATGCTTGGTTAAAGGATCAGTCTTTGCCTGACCATGTTAAAGTAAAGTTACTTGATGCACCTCTGGAAAAACAGAAGCTGTTTGGTGCTAATGCACAAGATGTACTGAAATCCATAGAGGAAAAAGCAAAGTCAGTACAGACAGTCAAGGATTTCCTTCAGGTTCAGCCACCCAGATTCAGCAGAAACTGGCCCTCAAAGAATTGGTCCTTCCCCGGCTCTGACAAGTTTCAAAGGGGAAAAAGCAGGCGTGCCCGAGGTAGAGGGCAATACAGAGGATCTTACAGGGGCCGCCATTGGCAACCTCCAAATCAAAGAAGTGGCGCAAGACAGTTCAGCTGCACCACAAGGACAATCACAATGACTTGACTTTCGTACCACCTACAAAGGTTCAAAGAGAAGCACCTTTGGGCAGAAAATTATCCTTATTTTCTCAAAACTGGCATATCTTAACCAAGGACAACTGGATTTTGGATTTGATAGACAAAGGTTACAGATTCCACTTCCACACATTACCAATAAGATAAGGCATGCCAAACCTGCCACATCATCAAAGGGCAGAGGCGCTCACTCAAGTTTCCAAGCTGTTAAGTATAAAAGCAATAGAAAGGGTTCCTCCTCAGGAGCAAGGCCAGGGATTTTATTCAAGACTGTTCCTTGTTCCAAGAAAAGAAAACAAATGGAGGCCCATACTGGACTTGTCAACTCTAAACACTTTTCTCATGGTGCCAAAGTTCAAAATGCTGACGTTGCAGCAACTCCTTCCCATGCTGGGCAAGGGGTCTTGGCTGGTCACTCTGGACCTCAAGGAGGCATACCTGCATGTCCCAATCAGACATAGCTGCAGAAGATACCTCAGATTTCTTGCAGGGACAGAGCATTATCAATTCTCAGCATTGCCGTTTGGCTTATCTACTGCGCCCAGAGTGTTCACAAAATGCCTGGCATCAGTAGTGGCACACTGCAGACTGCAGGGGATTCAAATATACCCCTACCTGGATGACTGCCTCATACAAGCAGACAACAAACAAACCTTAAAAGAAAATTTGGACTATGTCATGCATCTACTGCAGGCCTTGGGATACACAGTCAACATTCAGAAGTCAAAACTACTGCCATCCCAACAGATTATCTTCCTAGGAGCCAAACTGGACACAGAAAACCAAATGGCCTACCTCACAGAGGAAAAGCAGCAGCATTTACCAGAGTACTTCAAAGACCTAGCAAAACTCTCCCAGCTGACTGCAAGGAAAATCCTGCAGGCCCTGGGGTTCATGGCATCTTGCATCCTTCTGATACCTTTGGCAAGACTTCATATGAGAAAGCTGCAATGGTATTTAAAAAACTTATGGTCTCAATACAGCCAAAGCCTAGAGGACATAATCCCACTTATTCCATGTCTGCAAAAGGAATTCTTATGGTGGGCTCAAGCCAGTCGGCAAAACAAAGGCATGTCTTTCAACAGACCTCAAGCAGGCCAAATGATTACAACAGACGCCTTAGACCATGGATGGGGGGCGCACATGGAGGGAAGATGCATTCAAGGTCTTTGGACGCCAAAGGAAAGGCATCTGCACATAAACCAAAAGGAGATGTTGGCAGTGATACATGCAATCGAAACTTTCGAAAAATCACTACAACAAGGGCATTTGCTAATAAGGACAGACAACACCACTGTCATGTGGTACATAAACAAGCAGGGAGGCACTCATTCTTATCCCCTCTGCAGACTAACAATGCTTCTCTGGGAAAAATCTCTGAGCCTGAAGATACATTTACAATCCCAGTTTGTACCAGGCAAGGACAATGTACTGGCAGACCAGCTGAGCAGAAATTTTATGGATCCACATGAATGGATGCTGCACCCTCACATTTTCTCTCAACTGACGAAGACATGGGGAAGACCGGACGTAGATCTTTTTGCTTCCCACTTAAATCATCACCTGGAAAAATTCTGCACAAGGACTCACCATCCTCTAGCCTGGAAAACGGATGCTCTCTCCTTCAGCTGGAATTCTCTAAAAATTTATGCATTCCCTCCTCTGCCTCTGCTGACCAAGGTGATACTGAAGATCAAAGCAGAACAACCAACAGGCATTTTGATAGCTCCGGACTGGCCAAGACAACACTGGTACCCATTGCTATTGACCATAACTCGGACACCATGGCCACTGACCCTATGGCCCCTGCTCTTAACACAACACAATTTCAGGACTGTACATCAAGACCTGAAAACATTACATCTGACAGCCTGGAGGCTACCATGATTTCTCCATCTAACTCTCTTTCCAAAGCAGTTCAAGAGATCTTGCTGGAAGCACGCAGACCTTCCACCAGAAAAACCTATTCAGCCAAGTGGAAGAGATTCAGCATCTGGAATGCCAACAGGGGTCAGGACACAGCATTACCGAGTATACCTCAGATATTAGAATATTTGGCAGAACTACTTCATACTGGACTCTCATACTCTTCAATAAAGATTCATGCCTCAGCAATCTCAGCAAAATACAACTGTGACCCTCCAGTGTTTTCACATCCTCTGCTAAGACAGTTTCTAAGAGGGATAAAGAATATCAAACCTCCCAGAAAATAGCCAGTACCTGCATGGGACCTCAATTATGTGTTGGAAAAATTAACTCTTCCTCCATTTGAACCAGCAGCAACTTCAGAAATGCAATTTCTTTCGTGGAAGACGGTCTTCTTATTGGCATTCACATCTGCAAGAAGAGTTTCGGAGATTCAGGCACTCATGGCAGTGCCTCCCTTCCTCATTTTTCATCAAGACAGAGTTTCTCTAAGAACAAATCCTACATTCATGCCAAAAGTTGTTTCCAGGGTGTCTCTAAATCAAGCTATTCACCTGCCTACATTCTTCCCCAATCCTCAAAATAGGGGGGGAAACTACTGCATACTTTGGACATACACAGACAACTACGTTACTACTTGGACAGAACTAAGGCCACCAGAACGTCTGACCAACTGTTTGTAGCCTATGCTGCTGGAGTCAAGGAAAAGCAATCTCCAAACAAACAATTTCAAAATGGATTGGATATTGCATCAGATTCTGCTATTCATTCCATGGAAAAAGTGTGCCAGCCAATATTAGGCCACATTCCACCAGAGCTTTAGCCACTTCCACAGCTTTCCTAAGAGGAGTGGCAACAAAGGACATTTTAGCGGCTGCTACATGGAGCTCCGTGCATACATTTACCAAGCACTACAACCTGCCTTTATACTCCAGATCCCGAGCAGGCTTTGCTTTGGCAGTCCTGCAGGAGATTTTAGCTACACCATCCTTATCATAGATCCATCCACCCCCAGCTTGGCTATGGTATTCAACCCATATATTATGACTGCAGTTGCATTCTTGAAGGACATAGTACAGTTTGTACCTACCATAAATGTAGATGTCCGATAGATATGCAACTGCAGTTGGATTTTCCCACCCTCCTCTGTAACCTTCTTTTTTGGGTCCTTTCCCCCTATCCCATTAGCTGCGGGTTTTTTCCTATGGTGTATCTGTTTATTACTGTTGTGCATGTTTGGGATTATTTTTATCCATTTACCAAATTTAGCCTTCCTAGGAGGGCACCTGGCATCTGGGGCAAGAAACACTGAAGAAGATGGTGTCGGCCGATGCCTTTATACTCCAGCCGTTGTGACGTCGGAGAGGAGGCGACACCGGCCAACGCCGGACCCAGACTTTGGAATTCGGCCGACCGAGGGCTGCCTGAGGCAGGACAACCCATATGTTATGACTGCAGTTGCATATCTATCGGACATCTACATTTATGGTAGGTACAAAACTGTACTTTCCTACCCCCCCCCCACCCGTGTTTCTTGCCTGGGTCAGTACTAGGTTTCTTCTTCGCTACTGGAGATTCCTCAGTGGAGATAGGATCGAGAGCCTAGCTGACGAGTCATCCCCTGATGTCCCCCCTTGGGTGTGACTTCTATTCCTATGTATAGATCCTGGGTCTTTTTTTTTTCTTATTGGTTTGTTTATTCCCCAATTATTGGAATCTAACACTCTTGTTTGAACCAAATGATTTCCCTCTGTCATAATCTGAAATGTCTCTGTTGAATTTTTGTGTCTTCCTCTTCAACAATTGTTGTTCAAGAGTTGAAAGGTCTGTGGCCAAAACATTAAGATGTTTACTAAAGAAGGATTATCCTTCATATATACAAACTTCCTCACAGTTTGTTAGTTACTTCGACAATGTTTAGATCTATGGTTCTTTCATAATATGAGATGAGAGCATCTCCAAACAGCATAGAAGCTTTATGTTGGGCCTGGGCCCAATCTTGAGATAATTTTTCATCTGTCTGACTAACTAAGGGTTGGGTGCGAACCCGCAAGCTTCTAGGGGTAATGTCCTTTATTTTATATGCTTTAAAAAGCTTCAAATGCCAGATGTTGGCTCTAAGTGTCCTCATACTCTTAGTAAGGTTTTGGAGTAAAACTCCACAAAGACAATCAGGATTGTCCTGATCCAAAGTTATGTTGTCTGAACCTAATGGTTGTAATCCAAAAGCTGTCAAATTATCCCTGTCCTCTGAAAGACCTTCCTACAGTTTTGTAAGATCCATGATTGATCCTGTATGTATGAATGAACCAACCAGAACTGTGTTCCTGTATCCTAAATGGTATGGTTTAAGGCCAAGAATTCCTTCTCCAACTCAGATATAACAAGAGTTGGTTATAATAGGCTGCTATTGGTCAAAATTAAATGACATAAACAGTATTTCCCAATTTTTAAACAACAAAAACGTAAGCACATTAATGTTATAGATATCGGGTAAAAACCACAATAGTTGGATAGTCCACTAACAATTCATGGACTTAATGCAAAGTGCAGCCAGCTGGGATCCAAAAAAATTATTATATACATTGTATATCCATAAACAAGTGTTAAGCCAAAATCCAAAACCTATCAGTATGGAGTCAATACACCCTTAAGGCAATAATAATGCCTCCCTCCAAAAATGATAAAAGGGATGCAATAACTGGGAATATGATAAAGTTCCTAATAAATCAAACACAAATGTTTGATTCAAAAAATGGCTGACATTCGTGTCTGCCAAATAAACCACCTCTGATTAGTTATAAGGCATGATATTATCCATATGAATTCAAAAACGTCAGCACAGAAAGTGGATATTTATATATGAGTTAACTTTTGTCTCAACTCAAACTTGCAATAAGCTCATAAGCTAATTTTTTAAACTCCACTTGTAAATTTCATGTGCCGAAAACCAAAACATAATCTTTGAACCTCAATGGGCTCTTATTAAGAACCATGTGTAAACAATTCAAATCCCAATGTATATGCCCCTTAAATACAAAAGTATGGGCACATAGCTCCACATTCATAGAAGTTGAAATATAATCTCAAAGTAAAAACACCAAACTCAGCTAAAACGGCTGCAGTTTGTATATCCACTTACTGGGTAGTTTCAATAAAGCTTAATATTTTTGTTGTAAAAAGCAGGACCTATGTATAATTTTATCCACATCCTGGGTAGTGTCACCAATATCCTTGTATACTAAATATTATAGATAAAGTACATCCTAAAATTAAATGCAGCCCATAATCATAATATACTAAGTGCAAAAACAGTGATGTATATTGATCAGATTATTATTGCAGTCCGAAAAATATTTTAATATATAGAGACACAAATTCAGTATAATGTCCATACAACCTTCAAATAGAGTTTTAAACAGTGATATGATTCCTAATCATCCAAAAAGACAATTAATCAGTAACCACAATATTTGTAAATCCGATCTGACCCCACTCCCAAGTAATGAAGCCGTTATGTTCACAAATCTCTGTAGCAAAATTGGCATTCATCCAAAGAACGGCTCTCCAAGTAGAAAACATTCTTATGACACAGTCATAAAATGCACCAACAATTTTCCACACCTAGTATATCCAGAAGGCCGATTGATACCATACAAGTCCAGCAGTCCTCTAGAATCAAAGAAATCCTTGCTGCAAAGTGATGTTCATAGGCCCACAGTCATAGAGCTTAATGCGTTCCTGAACACTTAAAAACCCCAGATAATTGAACAGTATACTTTCCAAAATCCATTTCTGTATGGTTCTGAATCCCGTTCACCTGAGTGTAAACACATAATACACCAAATTGCCACTTCAGACCATAGCTTCTTCTTCTGTGTTGGTGACGAAAGAAAGTAAAGGTGAAGCCTCAAGCAAAAGCTTCCACCAAGCCCCTTGCCAGCACTCTTAGAAAATGTTACTTAAGATGTTAAGTCACTAAATAATTGACATGTCCAGTCATCACCCCTCCCACATCATTAGGAACATTCCAAAATCCCACTTTCTACGCATTAAGCATGTATGTTCATCAGATGTAGCCTATAATACCAGTAAAAGTGATCTTTCCCAAAGATTTGTAAACAGGGGGTTACCATGCAGACAACATTAACAGGGCATGCTTTTTTTGCCACTGAACAAGATAGGAAGAATTTGTTAACTTATGGCTAGGTATCCAAGGGAAGGGATGCCCCAATCCCTTCGTTTGGTTACAACATTTGGAAGCAATATAGATGGTTTCAGAAATATTATCAACAATCATTGGGACATATTGTTGGCAAATGAGTAATTGGCTGGAATGCATTCCCCACAGTGTCTTTTCTCATACAGAAGAGGTCGTACCATCAATTCCCATTTAGCCCACTACAAACACTTTACACCTACCACCACACAACAAGTCACCTTATTTGGGGACAGGTTAGTGGGCAGCAACCCTTGTGGCCATTGTAGCTTTTGTGTACATGTATGCAAAACAAAAGAATTTACCAGCAGCAGCACACCGCATATTTTTTGAAATCAGGTGCGTTGGCAACTGCAGCAGTGACTGGGTCATCTATCTGGCCACCTGTTTTTGCTCTGCTTTTTATGTAGGGCAAACATTTGGCCATTAAAACATAGAACCAGTGAACATCTTAGTGACATAACAACTAAAATAATTTCTAATGCTCTTTACAAAAATACAATGACCCATGTCACTGCTAAATTTCAATTCACAATCATTGATAAAATCCAGGGACATAAATCCAACAAAGCAGTTTGGCATTCCATATTAAATACTAAAGAATCTGGTTGGATTGTCAGGCTGTGGGCTCTGTTTAAGACCGGCCTTAATGAATTAAGTTAATTCTGGCATATACCAATCCGCTTTGAATATGGCTTAATCTGATACTATTTAAATGTGTAATGAATTCATGTGAGTTAATGCACTGAAGAAGGCTGTAAGTTTTGCTGAAACCCGTATGCTGTTTTTGCTGTTCAGTCACATTAATTCCTAATTTCATCTATCTCCCAAATAGTGCAGGACTTTTTCTGGTGCTTCTGTGGGCACTGTTTGCGCAATGCTCTACTTATCTCAAACTGGACAACTGGCCAGGCAGGACACAAGCAGTCAAAACAGAAACTGGATGCATTCAATTAATACTTTTCGATACTATTAGGTATCACACAAGTCTGCTAAGCAATGCTTCATGATGATTAACAGCGAGACCTTAAGAATGAGTAGTAAAATAGGGAATGTCATGTAACTAGTCCTATGGCAGCAGGTTTAAGTGGAGTACAGATGGTCCTGGGTTCTAGTACAGGATGTGTAACCTTTGTGTTACTGTTTTAACATTGCAATTTATAGAAATGAGCTGCAACATAGACAAGTGTTTTCTCAACTTTCTTGTGGCAACAGATGTAAGTGTAGGACTGCCATACACATGGTCCTGGGTTCGAATACAGCATATTTCATATAGTTTTACTGCTGTTCCTTTTCCCATTATAGTCTCTCTCACTTTTAAGACTTGATATAGTGTAGCTGATATCAATTGTAGGTATGAGGGCTGAGGCACTAGTATTGTCAGTTAATGTACTCATTTATCTATGTATTATCACATTTATTTTCAAATGTATTACTGTGGGTATATTGTGTACTATATTCCTGTAGGTATATTTCTGCTATCTGGACTGCCATGGCCTTCAAATTTGTTTAACGCATGAACACAACTGGCTGTACATCCAATAACCTTGAACTTGCTTTGCTTGCTACTGTTGTGCTCTGCTTACCATCATGCAAACACTGTGCTCGAAGGTGCGGACTGCTGAGCACCATGTTTGCATGATGGTAAGCAGGGTGCTACATTTTCATACAGTTTGTACACTCCCAGTAAACATGATAACTGGAACTGGGAGGAAAGCATCATTCTCCATTGCTCTAGATCTGTGGCAGACATGGCAGGTGTTTGTAGGTAAGTGTCAGGTTTAAGGTACAGAGATCTGGTCACCAGGAGTCCAAGATTTTTTTGGACTCTAGTTAAGAACCATAGTGCCAAGCTTTTGCAAGGGGACTATTCTGGCTCCCGGTATAAGTCTGCAGCTTGGGATAGGTCAGCTTGGGCTGTAACCAGTGCCACCGGTATCCCCCACAGAGATGGCAGGTTTATTTTCAAATGTATTACTGTGGGTATATTGGAGAGGCTACTGCTGGTGCACATCTACGCCGGCTGGAGAGGCTACTGTCCCTCATTTTACATAATACCAGGAGAGGAGATGCAGACGTCTGGTACTCCAGTGTTGAACAATGTAGGTGTCACTACAGTGACCTCTGGAGGAAGATGAGGGATACCGTCGCCCATTGGATCTGGGAATTTAGGACTGAGACTTTCCCACACCTGTGTAAATATCAGTTACAGAGAGTACTTGTAAGGCTTAAAAGCCAAATATAGGCAAGACTGCTGCCCCTGCAGTACCTTCTCCCTCAGGTAGGACTGCACCAGAGGCTAGTCCATTGGTACTCTACAGGAGCAGTGGCAGAGATGGTGATTTTATCATCCGCACTGAATTCCCAGGGATGATGCATAAGGTTGAGCACTGCACTGCTGGTGCACATCTACGCCGGCTGGAGAGGCTACTGTCCCTCATTTTACATAATACCAGGAGAGGAGATGCAGACGTCTGGTACTCCAGCCAGCATCAGAATGAGGTGACAGTGATGATAGTTCAGGGGTGAGAACTCTGTTCTCACTGTCACCCAGCTTGGTGAGTATGGGTTTATGATTTCTCCACACTCACTCCAATCATGTGTGTCCATCACCATCCCTGTCTCTTGCTTTGTTTGTCTTGTCTGTATGCATTTGCTTCCTAACCTGCCCAACTTAGCTCACCCAGACATTCCTACATCCCTTCCATGACATTCTTCTCTCTCTCTCAGAAGAACAAATTGGCATCTGTCCCACAAAAAATAGTCCCATAAGTAGCTCTCCATTTTACACACTTGTCTTCTTGACACACTTGATTTGGTCCAGTTGGCTGTACAACATGATTATGTTGTGGTCACCCCTATCTCTGGAAGTGACGGTCCAAATTCAGTTAGTATTTGTCAGATATGTTCACTTTACACTGTTAAAGAAATGGATAGCTGTAGTTCTTTTCTGTCTCCCTCCTGCACGTTCCCTTTTTTCTTCCCTCTACTTGCTCCCTATTTCACCATTGTCCTATCTTCCCCATATCTTTTCTTCAATGCATTATTGTGCGATGCTATGCATCATGCACCAAAGGTAATGCAAACGTAGTTAAAAGTAATACATATAGCTGTATTTCAAACCCGACACCATCTGGCCCCAAAAAGGAATACATTACTGCATTAACTGCTTTAACACAAGCTATGACAGAGTCATGAAAGTAACATGTGTATTCCAGAGACTCAGTACTAACTGACAGACTTGTTCTTCCCCTGCTTGCTACCCATTTCAACACTGTCCTGTCTACCCCATTTTAACACCTTTAATCTGGTCAAAAAATAATCACACACAATGCACATAAGTAGCAGAAAAAGCAATAGAGCCCTTCACTTTTTTGGCTCCATGTTTGCAAGGAAGTGTGCATGCCATTGCATTATCACTCTATAATGAAAAGTATTTTAAAGTATTAGATACACCTGTATTCAATCCCAGTATCATCTGGGACAAAAAAAAAGGAATGTGTCAGTGCAGTAACACATGCTCCCACAGAGTCAGTTAAGCAGTAGGTGTATTTCATAGACTCAATACTAACAGTCAGACTTTACAAATGCTGTTCGCTTTTGTGCACTGCTTACCTATGCACAAACATATCTTATCTCACATGTGTATGCAGTTTGATAACCATCAAGCAAACTCGTTGCTCACTGTGCTATGGAAATGTTTATATTATGCTGTATTATTGATGTTTAATGTCCATTTCCTGTGTATGACATGAAATTATGTGTGTAAACATTACAAACTAAGGGCCCTATCTAACAATATGTCACATATTTACAATACTTACATCTGTTGCCACCCCCCTAAGCACTGCAACCCTGGTGTCTCAGTACTTTTTCCACACATATATCAACCACAGTACAAAATGTAATATCAGATATTGTGTGCTCTGTAATACACATCAATCTGGTAACATGCAGAACTACAGCTATTGACCCATATGCCTAAAAACACTTATCTACAAGGCTATGGAAGGAATTAGCATATGCCATATCCTCATAGACATAGGTGACCTTCAGCATACTTGACCCTATCTATTTTGGTTTTGGCAAGGGTACATCTTGCTTATTCCCTCCAGTAGAGCTCTTATAAGTGTGTACCTTTAACTCCCAGTGGGTGTGGCCTCAGCCTTTAAAAAATGAAGGTATCACCTTACATTTCTACCAAATACTAATTGGCAGAGGTCATATATCAATACAGTTGTGTTTGCCATCATGTATGCTTCAAGATAGAATATTCTGATACCTTGTATGTAGCATGGTTTTGGAATTATTAATGCAAATATGAACAGGCAATATTTGACTCCTAGAGGCGCAGTAGGAGGTAACTGCAGGAACGCCTGGAGATGTCACTCGGCTGTAATGAGTTGAACCTTGTGGACTTCTAGGATACTGACCCCACGGACCTGGATGAGGAATAACAGGATATGCGACCTATGTTGACTTGTCCAAGGCCTTTTGACACTATCCCCCATTCATGTGTCATAGTGAAGGTCTCCCATGTGGGAATTAAGCCATACATTAGTACAGGGAAATGCAAGTGGCAGTGACATAACACACACACACAATGTTGGGGACTGCACCTCCACTAGTAGCCAGTTACCATTAGAATACCACAAGGATCTGTGCTGGGCCCTCAGCTGTTTGCAAACTACTTCCCTGAAGTGCAGGCAGTGGTAGATGGCCTATGAGTTTACCAAGTTTGCAGATGACTGGTAACTGGATGCACTCCAGTAGAGTCCCTTAGTGATGGTAACATATTATGGAAGGAACTGCCACACACAAATGATTAGTGCCAAATTCACGGACTGAACCTTAAGGCATACAATGGTTCATAGCCTCCTTTGGCAATGAAGTACCCCTGCTAATTATGAAATACATAGCACCCATGTAAGCTCAAATGCAGTGTTGTAAGACTTGGGAACACATCTTGATAGCAGTCTACACTTACATCACTGTGTGTTCATAGAGGTGACACACACATTCTGCATTGCACAAATCATACATATAAACATCAAATCAAAGACCAGGGTGGTCATACCTCTGCTGTACTCTACCCTAATCAGGCTGCTAATTGAGTGCAATGTGCCCTTTTGTCTGTATCTCACCAGACACATGCAGCAATTGGAGAAAACATGGGGTTGTGTCTGGGAGACTCCAGGGCCTCCAAACATGACATACATGGAAAGAATGAAAGACATGTCAGTGTACTTAGTATTATGCAGGCTGCTGAGAGGTGACCTATGCCTGGCCTACAGACCAGTGCCAAATCCTGCCCTACCAGAAATGCTGCACATCTGCAAATCAAGTGGGGCAAGAATAACTTGGCCAGGGTTCCACAACCTAGCTTGTGACATAAACACAACATGCTGGGGAGACAGATGTATTCCCCCAATGACTCACACTCCTCTGTAATAGGCTTCCACTGCATGTGTATCAGTGCTTCTGAATGACCCTGTTACAGCACAGACTTGACTACTTCTTGGGTGATTGTAAAGTCACCTGTGGCGAGGCACCTATGTCTCTCATAACAGTGACCATCCATCTATGCTCAGTAAGGCTACTTGCGTTTTTACACAGCTAGTCTTCTGAACACCATAAGGCCGTTAGGCTAGTCGCCTCCTGAAGACATATGAAGCCGTGATCCTATGCAAGTCTCTCTTCATTTTGTCTCCCACATAGCCTAGTGATGTGGAGCTTGTGTAAAGTATTGTGTTCTGTAGTCTGTGTACTTAGGTAGGGGTTGTAGTCTCACTGCAGTCAATTGTGTGTGTGTGTGTTTGTGCATTTGCTTGACAGTAGAGAGAGCATTTTACAACAACATGTAGAACATTGCTTTTGCCATCTTCCTCTCAGCAGACACTGCTGATTTGCAGATCTGCAGTATAGTCATCAGGTCAGGGTCAGAGATGTCCTGTAGTACAGGCATAAGTCAACTCATCCTTTCCAATTCAGATTTCAGCAATAGGGCTTTCAGTATATCCACTTACATCATGGCTTGGTTTGTAGGACCTGTATTTTCTTGTTGTGAAACCCCCGTGGTCTGTCCATCTGTTACAAGCGTCTGTTGAGGTCCATGCAAAGGAAGCAGTATACTGTATTAGGGTTCATTTGAGGTTTGAGTGCAATGCTGTTATTTCCTCAGATCAGGATACAATGGCTTGACTTCTGAGGTGCACAGTGTAGCTTTTCCATACAGCTGTGGATACTCAATCGAAGTTCAGATTCCTCTGTATGCGTGTTCCCAAGTGTACACCAGTGGTTTCAGCATAGGTGGGAGTGTTGTCAGTGGTGTATTTACCAGGAAATTCTACTTTGTGTAAGGCACAAATCCTGACACATTCGGTATTTGTATTTATTAGTAGACCATGTGGCTTTAGCACCATTCATTTGTGTGTGTTAGCCCTTCTTCTCCTGTAGTCACATCATTGGTGGACTCCTTGATTGCAACCAATATGCATGACTCTGCAACCTTGGTAAGCTACAAGGTCGTGTTTTGTAGCTTGGACTGTTGAGAACTAGACTCTAAACAGTATAGGACCCATCACACAACCCTGGGGTACACCAGTGGTGCCAGGTACAATGGTAGAGGTTGATTCACCACCTTTCACAGTACATGGTCCGTCAGTGAGGAAACTGATTAACCATCTATTGATATAAGTGTTAATCCCCAGTTAGTAGAGTTTGTCAGTGATACCTGAGTAGGGGGATTTTCTCCAAACCCTAAGACAGATCACAGATCACCTGTAGTGTGACTTAGAAAATATGATTAACTGATATGGTGTGATAAACAACACACCCTCTAGATGGACTGTGCACCTATAGAAAGGTGTATATCGGCATGCATCCATCTGAGTGGGCTGGGGACAGCACCTGATGCATGCATGTATAGGCGCATCCTGACTGTCCTGATCTGTGAGGTAGACCAGCATATTATCATGGACCTTCTCTAAATGGGCACTAGTAATATCCCGGCTGTCTGCAACAGACGTGTGAGTTTCTGATGCTTTATCTATGTCTGTTACATCTGTCAGTTGTCCGCAAAGAGCATCGTCTTGTGGAACTTGAAAAGATCAACAGTTGACTGGAGTCCACACTGAGGTATTCACTTTACAATGACAGGTGTGGCCTTCAACATGTATATCACCAAGTGGGTAGAACAGTGGATCACATACATGGCATCTAAATATGTAGAAATATGTGAAGTGACCTGTATCTCATGTTCATTGATTAAGTGTGTACATCATAGGTTCATATGTAGGTAATAAGCTATCGGCCCAAGGGCCTACGTAAGCCTAGCCAACAAGGTTCCCTGGCTTATGCCACCCAAGAAAGTTATTTTCCTGTGCGGAGAAAGTTATTTTCCTGTGCCACTGTCGAGCAGAGACACAGAAGTGTGATCCCTGGGGTGTATTTCCCATTTCCCATCCACTCATAAAGATTTTTCTTGAAGAGTGCTAATGAAGAACTTTGCTTGACATAGATGGGTAGCCTGTTCCAGAGTATGGGAAGTCTCTGGGACAGGAATCTATCCTTCCAGCATGTCCTGTTTATTGTGGTGACAAGGTTTAGGTCCCTAGAGCGTGTTTCTCGGAGGGATTGGGATTTCTTTAGGTATAGTATTTCCAACAGCTCTGGGTTTGACGTAGCTTTTATATGTTAGGCAGAGATCACCTCGGAGTAGGCGATATGCTACGGAGTAAAGCTGGAGTTTTTTGAGGCGGTCAGTGTAGGGCATTTTTTTGAGGCCAGTAATCCTCTTTATGAGGTACTTCTGTGGCCTTTCCAGCTGCTGCAGATGTCTTGTGAGGTACATTCCAAAGGGGGAATTGTACTCTATAATGGGTTTAATGAGTGTCGAGTAGAGGGGAACAGTGACCTCTTTTTTTCCTGGATGAGAACTTTTTTATGATGAGGTGTGCCACGTAGAAGGACTTCCTGACTACTGTGGCGATGTGACTATCAAAGGAGAGACTACTGTCCACCTGTGTCCCAAGGTCTCTGTCTGCTAGGCCCTTTCCTGTCTATGATTGAAATCACAGATGTCAAGAATGACATACAAATCCTGTGTCCCAACAGCTGTTTGGTGGACTATAGATTGTGGACAATAATTGACTCCAATTGTCATAATTGGTATAATACAAACAGTATCATCCCTCTTGTATGTAAAACTACTGAATATGTGCAGGACATCCACATGATAGGTCATAATACCTTCATAGTTCACAGCCTTCACCACACCAGTATCAGAGTACAATGCACCCTTCCTCATGTCCCTCCATGCACATCTTCCACTGATGTGTAACTGAAGTGTGCCACCTTTGTCGCTGTGAGCTGTCACTTATTTGTGCATACCTAGGTATAAGTTTTGTTGCTTAAACATTACTGTCTGATGGCATGGAACCCCAATCAAGGTGTAATACCACATGCATATGTGATATGTTTCAGTGGTGCACTCATGATATACATAGCTGTTTAATGACATTGCTGGCATGGTTTGCGGATTGTGCCATATAAATCTCTGCCATGCACTCCAGTCAGCTAGTTTATAGTGATCATAATGTCAGGTGCGTCTCCTCACAACTCCTGCATATGTTTGTGTCAGGAGAGTGTGCTTGCTTACACTCATATATTGCTGACCTTGTCTAATAGTTGTGTACGTGTGTTGGTGCAGAGCCATCTATGATCAGTCAGGAATGCACATGTTGTGTCAGAGACTTGGGTATTACTTGTGGTATTATTCTGATATTGTCCAAGATTGTGTGTGATGGTTTTACTGTTCGTCATGAGCCTGTATCGGTCTC
This sequence comes from Protopterus annectens, assembly GCF_019279795.1. Taxonomy (NCBI): domain Eukaryota; kingdom Metazoa; phylum Chordata; order Ceratodontiformes; family Protopteridae; genus Protopterus; species Protopterus annectens. The sequence continues at coordinate 539,032,065 of NC_056731.1, forward strand.
CTACTTGTTGGAAGTCTCAGCTGACAATACACGCATACTCAAGCAAATCAATTTGCACAGCTTCACAATATGCACCCAGCCTTAATTATATTTAACATCCATGATACATGTCTTCACCATTGTTCATGTTTGGATGCTTTTATCACACAAACATCCTCCACTGTTATGCCATTTTGTGTGACAATCGCATCATATACATTTGTCACTGTGCAGTCCATACTTTGCAGTGTGGAAATGTGGTTAGTCTTCCTTTTACATTTCCTCATGTGCTGTACATTACAGTGTTTCATGTGTCCTCCTTCCCGTTGTTCATCCCTAATTGGCAGTCAGTGTACCCTTTCAGATGATTGACACAGCTTGTACAGACTGCTGGGAATGGGATTCCACAGTGCTTATCACTATACAAACTGTCCTGTGCCTACAACACTTGCATTAATTTATAAAAAAACGTGGTGGTCTTAGTGGCATTCAGCGTAATCCTGCTAGCAGCCCAGTATGCTGGGGTGTAAACATACACTGTTCTGTCCTTTCCCCACAACATACTACATTAATATATGAAAAACCCTGGTCATCCGTGTGGCATTCTACACAATCCCGCTAGCCCAGTATGCTTGAGTGTACACATGCACTGTCCTGTCCTGTCCCCGCAACATACATTTATATATGAAAAATCCTGGTGGTCCATGTGGCATTCCATGCAATCCCGTTAGCCCAGTATCCGGGAGTGTACACATGCACTGTCCTTTCCTGCAACATATTTTATTTATTTGCATTTGTTTACTGGGATAAGTCCACTGGGCGTTTGTGAGCTCATTTTCAGTGGAGGCCTGGGGAGAAAAGGTCCACAATGACATGGAAGTACAATGTGAATAAATTTGAAGCGTATATAGTACAGCGGTAACATAGTTAATTAAATTAATGGTAAGGACAGGAATTGACAATAGTTAAGTTAATTGAAGGGATTAACATTGCATTAATGTATTGGGCATTACATAGTGAGACTTTCAGCTAGCATTGTTAATAAAAGATAGGTTAATACATTAATATCTGAAAAACCCTGGTGGTTCTTGTGGCATTCTGCGCAATCCCGCTAACCCAGTTTGCTATGCTGTAACTAAGTTTGCTATCTGTGTTGCTTTACACAGTTTCCTGACCGTCATGAAGCCCTGCTTGCTTATGTTTGAACGCGAACTGCAGCAGGAATATTCATTAAGCACTGTTGCTTACCACCCAAACACGTAAACTCCTTGTAGGCTTTGTGCAAAGCCTACACATAGTTTATTGAATCCCAGGGATAGACTATTTACATCAATAAAATATCAAAATTATGTTATTTTTTCCCCGAATACTGGACCAGTCTAAACACATTGGTTACATATAATCAACAAATTCAATCTGTTAATTTAACTTCTAAATTTTTATTTATGAAAAACTCCTATGCACCCAGCTCTTGATAATTAATAGTGCATATCTAACTCCAGTTATTCTAAATAAAATTTCATTAACTCATCACCAGAGTGTTCTTTTTGTAAATTTCAAAGATCTAATTTATTACACGCCCTATGGAATTGTAAATCTTCATGTAAATTATGGTGTTCTTTAAAAGTCAAACTAGAAAAATCTACATTGTCTGGGAATTTGCATTATTGTATATCCCCCAAGCAGATTAACACAACAAGATATCCATATTTCAGTTACGCTATTCTTACTGATTAAACTCTTAATTACCCAAAATTGGTTTGATAGATCCAAAATCATGTGGGATAGTTATAAACAAACTGCTAAGTTATTCATAACCAGCCCATCTAAACATTCCTATTATGACAGCTACTGTAATAAACTGTTTGAATGTATACTTATAATATAAATCCCTAACATGAATTCTTAGAAAACAGTTGTCTTTGAGTCATCTCTTCCAAATACCAAACCATATTTTTAAAATCGTGTTTTATCCTGCCTTTTTATAATATGTATTGTCTTTCACTAGATTATTTTTTTCTTCTTTCTAAATATTGACTCAGTTTTATCTTTTTGGGCTTTTGACATTTTATTGTATATATAGCACTTTGTGTACATAGTTTATATTATTTTGTGCATGTTATTGCTTTTATTTCTCATTGTATTTTTATTCTTACTGTATGTCAGTCTTTTTTAGCCAATTGTTTTTGTTATTGGTGTTAAAAATTGATAATACAAAATAAAGATTTTTGGGAAAAAAAGTCAGTTTGTGTTATATTTATCAATCCTTTACCCTAAAATTTGTTCAGAGCAGACTCAACTCCCCTCGTACTTTACTGGAGAATAGATATCTTAGTGAAGAATGATATAGCTGCTTGTGATAACTCCCTGAGGCAGACTTTCCCCGTCTGGTGAGAAAAACTTAAATTTTGACAAGACAGGTGAATTACAGTAATTGTATGCTTACCTGTGTCATGTCATCTGTTGTTGAGCACTCACCTGAGGCCCATTAGCAGTACCTCGGCAATCTGCATTTCCAGGCCCCTTTAGTCTGCCTATTTGGAGATTAGTATGGTCCAGGATCCTCACACATCTGAGCATAGCACTAATCCATTGAGGGTAAGGGAGGTACCCACCAAGTTATTGAGAATACATTGTCAGAACTTTTATGGTGGTCAAACCTATGGCTTTATCACCGAAAACTGTACATTTGAACACTTCTAGAAAGAACAATCAGAAGAAGAAATATTTATCTCCTGAAGTGTGAAATCAGAAACTATGAACAAACCACCAGTGACGCTATCCGTTTCGGTAAAACAATTTCACTGGCTAGTTATTACACTTCCTAGATACCAGAAAGAAGACATTTATCAAACTTGAGAGAAAATTGATCAGAAAAGGAATAGCTGTGAAGAATCCTGTAGCTGTTCGGCAATAGCTATTCATGTTTGAGATGGCTTCCTGTAATTTAGAGTTGGAAAAAATAAATGCACTCAGCTGTCTTTAAAATAAATGAAACAGTGACACAAATGTTGGGAAAAAAAGAAGAAGCTTTAACTAGCTACTCAGATGAACTTTATAAAACTGGCAAAATGTCAGAAGTTGAAATGAAGAAAAGGTTAGTGGACCATGAGACCTCAGGAAAAGCTGTTTCAAAAAAGTAGTGGAGTTAGAAAACAAAGCATGGTGAGAAAATCTGAGATTTTCTGCTGTACCGGAGACATTAGAAGGAACAAACTGTATTAATGTTATCACAGTTAAAGTAAGCTTCTGGACTGGTGTTCCTCAGCAGAATTTGTTGGCTGAAAATGCACATCAAGTGTTTGCTCCAAACCTGACCATGAGAAAGCAGACCTGACCTGTATTACTAAAGAGACAGCCATAACAGCAGAAAGAGTTGCCCCTGAAAAAATTGTGACAGAAGAGAAAGGAAAAAAGTAGAGGCAACAGATTGTTAGTAAGAAGTGATTATTCACTGTAGACCCAGCTGAAGAGAGCAAGTTTATTCTAGCAGTCTAGGAATGTTGAGAGGCAGGTGTGAGATTCAAGCTGTTGTATCCTGCTGTTTTCAGATTAGAATTTGCCTGGGGTATCATAGACATTTTTGATGCAGCACAGGCTGAGGTGGAAACACAAAGTTTATCCAACGAGCATAGTCTTCAAGCAGAGGGGGATCTCTCCTTCCCTTTCTTCTAACAACAAAACTCATAATGAGACATTGCCAGTGAAATCTTTTTCCAGTTCCAAAGGAAAATGCTTGAGAAACAGAAAAAAAAACAAAAAAAAAAAAACAGGAGCTTTCAGGAAGAATCGGAATTACCTCAGACTTCAACCAGTGACTGGTGTTGGGAAATGGAGATGATCGGGAAGAAGGCACATTAGTACTGAAATTAATGATTTAATGGCAGTCTGTGAACCATCAATCCATTTGGATAGAGTCATAAATATAAAATAGGGCTTAGCAAGAAAACATGGCTGAGAAAGGCTGGAATTTTGTTAAATTTGTGTTTGAACTGTAAAGTATGTACCCCTCTTTTGTCATTATTGTTTAGTAGGATTCTGAAGGTAATGAAGAAATAACTTTGTAAAATGTTTTCTTTCCTATTAACATTTGTATAAAAATTCATGATGTACATTGCATGGTCCGATGTTGTATTTTCCAGTTAACTCAACAGACTCATGGGTTATTGGATCTGACCTTTGTGACTTTTTCAAGTTCTTTGAGCCAGGATTTGGGCCCCTCCCTTAACCACATTTCCCTGTTGTTCCTACAGTACCTCGTATATTGTTTGCCACCTATTTGGTCAAGACATGATCATGAGAGCTCAGCATTCATAGCCAAAATAAATGGATTTGTTCACTATTTCTAGTCTGCTTTTTGGAGTTTTTTATGTTAGATAATCTTCTTGTTATTGTTTTTTTCCATTGGTAGCTATTTAGAGTTAATCTTTAGTCTTTAATGTTTTCTACTAGTTAAGAGTATTTCAGTAGTATTCATAAGCTTATATTTATCTTGTCTTTATTCATGTGTTTATAGGGTTTTTTCTGCGCTGTTATTTCTGACAAGGCCTCTGACTTTTAAAAGTGTAGTGCCTGTGGGCACAAAATCCCTCCTCCTTAAGATCCACACACCTTGTTGTTAGACCATTTGGATATTGAATGCGAGTCCTGTGCCTCCTTTGGAGCCAGGGCTCTAATTGATGTAAGGACTAAGTTAGCCCTTAAAGGGATCCCAAGCAGAAAATTCAATCTCTTTAGCTTCTGCAAAGAAGCCAGACAAATCTTAAGACTTCTAAAGATAAAGAACAGAAAGGAGAACTTGAGAGAGGGAAGTAAGGACAGAAAAAAGAGAAGCAAAAGTCTTGAAAGAGATCCCTGGACCTGTTAAGCCCTTCTGGTCCTGGTCTGAAGACTTCAGGGCATTCAGATCCAGTTGAAGACATGAACAGACTCAGAGCTGATGTCTATGCTTCTTTTCACTGCAGCTGTCCAGTCCTCAGCTCCGTTCCCCATCCTTCAAGACAGATCGACTCACTGGTCTTCCATGCCATGCTTGGTAGCAACTTAAGTCAGGTCCTTTCAGTTGTTGAGAAGCCTTTCAGAAACCAATGTGAATAAAATAATCAGAAATTTCTTAGGACACATTAAGATGGAGGTCCCTCCCCTTGATGTACAGAAAACTGTAGAATTGCAGCTTTCTGCCCTTTGATCTATGTCCAACATGCCCATGCGACTGCCCTCCAATGTAGCTGATGGCATATTGAGAGCTGTGGGCACTGGCATAATTATTTGTTGGCATCCTGGATGCTTCTCTGCATTTTTGGAGAGAGCTTCAGGATGTCCTTCAGTTTTCCCTTCTGTGGTTTAACAGTCTTTGGAAGGAAGGTCAAACATACACTCAACAGAAGCGAGTAGGAGGACAAAACTCTGTCTGCTGTAAGCATACTCTTTTCCACGTCTCAGAGGACATTTTCCCAGAAGCGTGGAAAGAGGTTATGGTTTCATAAACCCAAGAATTTTTTTTCTCAAGACTCTAATGGTGAGAGACCCCCTCCCCAGGGCAGAGAGGAAAATAATTTCAGTGGACATTGCCCCAGGGGCAGAGGTGGATCAAAGAATCAAGGGTTTTGAGGTCTCTGTATTAATAACCTTTCAGCAATCCTGAATGATTATCAGACTGCCACACTGTGAAGGTAGTTTCGGGTGGGAGGTATCTGTGCACCTTCATGCCTGGCAAGCCGTCACTCAACATTCTTGGATGCAGAATATAATCACCAGAGGCTACATAAAAATAACAAAAAAAAAAAAATCGCTGATGTTCCGCCTGCTAAGAGGAAATTAGTAGCGGCAGAAGTATTAAAGTCATTAGAAAAATAAGCCATCTAGGATTTCCCACAAGAACAGCAAGATCTGGAGTGTATTCAGGATTCTTTATGATTCTAAAAAAGACTGGGGACCCCGGGCCCATTTTGGATTTCAGTGACCAGAATCAGTTTGTGAAACAGACAAAGTTCTGGATGGTCATGGTCCAGATGTGTTCTGCCTCTTCTGAGGGTGGATCTGCTCTAGAGACGTTCAGGAGGGCTGTGACCATTTGAAAATAGAGATGCAGTCCAAAAGAGTTCTCCATATTTGGCTGGAGCCAATCACTTCCAGTTCAGAACTTTGCCACTTTGTCTCACCGCAACTTCCCGGGTGTTCACCAGATTTATGGCAGTAGTTGCTGCATATCTAATGCTACAAGGGTTGTGTGTGTTCCCTGTCTAGATTACTGGCTTATCAGGCACCCACCAGGCATCTGCTTATCTAGTGCAAGGAGTTCTTGTTACAGTTCTTTCTTCATTTGGGGATCATTATAAACCTAAAGAAAAGCCATCTGAAACAGACTCATGCAGTAGAATTCAAAGGCTACAACATGGACTCTGCATCCCAAATTGCCAAGGGCCTAGATTCTAGACTCTGGTTGCTCCAATACCAAGCTTCCAAAGTCCCATCTCCTTTAAATCCCCAGAAAAGGCTAATCCTTCATCTATTAGGATCAGTGGCTGTATCCTTTACATCGGTTCCCCAGGCAGGATTCTACATGAGATTTTTTTACAGTGGGCCCTCTCTGTCCAATGGACAGTGATACATTACCCTCAAAATTCTGCATACATCACACCACAGATGCCTCCCTTCAGGGGTGCGCGTAGGCAGTATTTCAAAGTGAGGATGGTTCAGGGCACGTTGACAATGACAGAGGCCAAGCTTTACATCTGTTTCTTGACAGTCTTCTTGACGTTGCAGTCCTTTCAGTACTCCCTCCCCATGGGTGTGATATCCATTCAGACGGACAATATGGCAGTGGTCTGGGATGTCAACAAGCAAGGGGGAACCCATTCATACCCGTTATGCTGGGATGTGGCAGTGGTTTATGTTTTCCTAATGCTTTTTGGTGGTAGTGCACATCCTGGGGAATTCCAATGTCCTGGTGGACAAATTGAGCTACTCTGTCATTCTGTGTCACAAGTGGACCCTCAGCCAGTCGCTGGCAACTTGGATTTTCAGTCACTGGGGCCCATACCTGTCAGCTGTCCACATTTTCGCAGAATGTCCAAATTTTTGCCTCATATTTGTAGTCCTGTGTTCATAAAATTTCTGGTTTCCTGGCAAACCACTGGGGACTGAAGTTATTAAATAATGACAGACATTTGAGTTTCAGCCTTTATATCCCTCTGAAAATGCATGATAACACAAAACCTGTTATTCTAGCAACATAAGTTCATAAGAGCAGTTTTTAAAATGTGTTCCTATTTTTGGGCCTTTGCCCCCCCCCTCCCCCCCATTACTTTAAGCTTTGTCCAGATTTTTTGTGTTGAGGTTGACAGGTATGCTGGGGCTAGCCACATCATGTCACACTTGTACACCAACTGTAGCAGCTTACTTTGTCCTGATCCCATGATAGGGGCAGTCATTGAGGGATGCTGTACTCCACAGTTGGTCTTACAGCTCGCCTGTACGCATTTCCACCTTTTCCCTTTTTAACCAAGTTTCTGTAGAAAGCCATCTGATGTAAGACTACAGTGATTTTCATTTCCCTTTCTGGCCCTTGCAGGTCTTGGGACCCTTTCCCTGGTCTCTTCTGAAACTAGACCTCCTATCTTGTCTGTCGTTCCAGCCTCACTGAGACTTGAAAGTTCTGAAACTAACTGCATAGTTCCTCCTGTTCCAATGATGGCTTGGGATGTCAGGTTTTCTGCTTCAGTTGTTCCCATTTTATTTTCATCACAGAAACAATATGAGAAAGTTTTACAAAAATAAGTGGAAAATGTTTGCTATCTGGGCTTTCTCTAACGGTTAGTTCATTTCTCAGTATCCTTACCATTTATTCTGCATTATCCAGTAGGGTTATTCCAGGAAAGTGCTAATTTTTTTTTTTTATATTTAAGGTTCAGCTAGCCAGTTTTCACATGGGGAAAGCCATATCTCCATTGCATCTTCAAAACTCTCTAATCCCTTTTTAAATGGAACTTTTCTTCTTAGACCTCCTGTCAGAGATCTAGTTCCTCATTGGGATGCTACCTTGTTGCTTCAGGTTCTAACCCAATGCTCTTTTGAACCAGCCACATCAGTAGAACTGAAATTTCTGTCTTGGAAATCTATTTTTTCCTAGTGGTCATAACATCATCTAGGAGAATTTTTGAGTTACAACCCTTACCTTGCAAACCTCCCTACTTGATTTTTCATAAGGATGTAGTATGTCTTCAGACCAATTTAGACTTTCTTCCAAGAGTGGCCTCAGAAGCTCCTCTTAATCAGACTATTAACTTACCAGTTTTCTTGCCAAATTTTTGTAATAAAAGGAAATATACCTTCCATTTGGTGGATGTTCGCCATCAGGTAAGGTTCTACCTTCATCATACCAAAGATATATCAACGTTTTCTTTCCTTCTCAAAGACAAGATATAAACATGGCATTTTTAAAATCACATTTTCCAGATGGCTGTCTGATTGTATTGCTTTTGTCTATATAAAAAAAATGATGGATATACCACACAACCTAGGGCCCATTCAGTCAGAGTGATGTCAGACTGCACTGCTTACTTTGCTAGAGTACCAGTATGTGCTGCAGCTACTTGGTCTACTCTTAATATCTTTGCCTGTTATAAGCTGGACATGCAGTCTAGATCCCATGTATCCTATGGCTCCACCATTTTTCTGTTATCTGTCCATGAGACCATCCTAGTTTGTCAGTAGCTGGAGGATCTTTCACATATCCATTGTGTCAGATGAAAAAGACATTGGATAAGAAAGTCATATACTTAACATAATGTTAGGACTGTGTTGTCTTCTTCCATCTGGCCCAACTTCCCCTCACCTAACTTGTCATTTAGTGGCTCTCAGCTAAGAAAACTGACTTGCCCAGGGCCATGTCATATTTTCAGCCTTGACCTAAATTTTTACCCTTTTAACTGCTTTAGAGGAGCTTCTGAGGCCACTCTTGGAAGAAAATGGGATAGATTCCTGTCCCATAGCCTTCCTATACTCTGAAAAAAGAAGTTATGTACTTACCATAATGTTCCATGTGAGTTGTTCTTCTCACCTTGATTATTACTGATGGGTTCGGAGCCGACCAAATTGCAAAGCTTGAGGCCGAAGCCCTATCCCACAGTGCACCTTTACCTTCCCCAGATCTTATTTGCTGCCAGCTAGTGTTAAACCTACCCCAGATTTCAAGGAAATCATATAGACAACTAGTGAGAGGAAACTCCTCAGGAGAACCAAAACCAATGTAGAACCTCTCGAACTTCCAGCCATTGGATGGGGTTAGGTGGGGGGTGGGGGGGGTCGTAATAATGAAGGCGAGAACAACCCACATGGAACAATATGGTAAGTACATAACTTCTTTATGTGAAGTTGTTCAATCTCGCCTTAATTCTTACTGATAGGTAGTGTCCCCAGCATCACAGTCTTGGGTGGCTCATGGGAGTACCTGCCTAAGGACAGCAGACCCAAATGAAGCTCTGTCCCTAGAGGCCTTGTTTACCTTGTAGTGAGATATAAAGGTTATGTGGCTTTGACCAGGTGGCAGCTGCACAAATAGAGTCAATGGGTAGCCTGGTCAAAAAGGCTGTGGAAGTAGAAACAGCTCTGGTAGAATGAGATTTGACCTTGTCATGTAACAAAATATCTGCTTCATGATAAATAAAGGATATACAATCAGAAAGCCATTTAGACAAGGTAGATTTGGATACCGGTGTACCTTTACTAGAATCTGAAGAGACAAACAGTTGATCAGCCCTTTTATGGTCTTTTGTCCTGTCCAAATAGAAACAAAGTTGTCTGTGGACGTGAAGTTTGTGAAGCATATATTCCAACTGATTTGAGTGATTGGGAAAGATGAAAGGTAATTCAGTCGTCTGATTAAGTGTGAATTCGGAACCAAGTTTTGGTAAGAATGATGGATTCATTCTGAGGGAAACCCTGTCTTTGTGAAATATCAAGTACGGCTGGTTAATAGAAAGGGCTTGTAACTCCGAAGTTCTGCGTGCTGATGTAATGGCCACCTAAAAATGGTCTTCCAAGAATGATGTTTCAGTTCACAAGAAGAAGCAGGTTCAAAAGGCAGGAGAATAATTTTGGATAGGACTAGGTTCAAATTCCATGGAGCAGTAGAAGATCTGATTGGTGGTTTTAAGTGCATCGTACCCTTCAGAAAAGCCTTAGCCAACTTATTGGGCATAATACCATTTCTAGATTCACCTATATGAAAATTAGATATAGCAGCCAGTTGTACTCGGATGGTTGCTGCTGCAGCTACTTCACTGAACAGTTTTGTCAGAAATTCCAACATATCGGGAATGGAAGCCAGAAAGGGGTCGATCTTATTCTGCTGAGCCCAGATGGAAAACCTTTTCCACTTACTGAGATAAAGTTTCCTGATTGAAAACTTTTGTGAAGACAAACAAATATGTTGAGCCTCTTCTGATAAATTTTGGAACTTGGCTATCCTGGGAATTGGAGCAGCCAAGCTGTCAGTTTGATGGACTGAAGAGAAGGGTGAAGAGCTCCTGACGAGTGGGTCAACAGATCCAGCACTCTGTCCAGGATCCAAGGCTCTTCCAGTAGATGAAGCTTCCGAAAGGGGAACCAAATTTGACGAGGCCAATATGGAGCTATTAAGATAAGTGTCCTGCCCAGAAAACTGGCTTTCTGTAGAACTTTGGGAATCGGGAAATGGAGGGAAAGCATAAAGGAGTCCCGGAGGCCAATCTTGAACAAGTGCATCCCTCGGGGGTTGTCCCTGTTGAGGGATCAGGGCAAAGTAGGTGCTGCACTTGGTGTTTGTGGGGGTTGCAAAAAGGTTGCAGCAAGGCTGGCGCCATCTGTGGAAAATCATTTCTGCCACTTAGTTCTTGAGACCACTCATGAGGCAACAGAATAGCTCTGCTGAGTTTGTCCGCTATCACGTTGGATTTCCCCGGGATGTGCGTTACTGTCGGAAAGCGCTGGGTGAACTCTGCCCATTTCTATAATCTTAGAGCCTCTCGACATAGGGGATAAGATCTGGTTCCGCCTTGTTTGTTTATATACCAGACTAACGGACATGTTGTCTGACTGGATTGCAATCGTGCTCAGAGGAAGAGAGTCTTGGAAGGACTGCAACGCTAAGAGAACTGCTGTTATCTCTAGGAAGTTGATGTGCAAATGAGCCTCGTGAACCTGCCATGTACCTTGGGCTGTCTGACCCTGTTATTGACCCCCCCACACCTGATCAGGGAGGCGTCCATGTCATCATTGCAATTGGAGTCGGGAAGACAAAGGGACATCCCATAGTCACCGTCTCGGACGTTAGCTACCACCGAAGATCATCCTTGCAAGAGTTGGTTATCAGAACTGGGTGTTTCATCGGTAAGTCCTGAAACGTCCACTGTGTGAATAGCAGCCACTGAAGAATGCGCATATGAGATCTCACCAGGGGTATTGCAATAATAGCTGCTGTCATAGTGCTGAGCAACTTGAGAATCTGTGATGCTGGTGCTTTGTGTTTTGACAGGAGATCCACAATCTGTTGCCGTAGGGTAAGCACTCTTTCTGAAGGAAGCTTTAGGGACATGCTGACTGTGTCTAACTCTGCTCCTGTAAACACTGTATGCTGCGATGGCAATAAAGCAGACTTTTCTGAAGTTATTGTAATGCCCAGTTGGAAACCTAGATCTAAGGCAGTGTCCCTTGTCTGAATAAGCTGATGCCTGGTGGGGGCGGTGAGGATCCAGTCGTCCAAATATAGAAACACCCGGATTCCTGAATGTCTCAAGTGAGCCATGACCACTGCCATACATTTGGTGAACACTCTGGGAGCTGTCGTGAGATCAAAGGGCAGGGGCCAAAACTGAAAGTGACTAGCTCCCAGCCTGAAGCACAGATGATCCCTGGATGGCATGGCCATTTTGATATGGTAGTACGTATCCTGGAGGTCTATAGAGCACAGCCAATTGTCCTTCCCTAAGAATGGGAGCATGGACTCAACTGTGACCATCTGGAAATTTGTCTTTACTACATATTTGTTGAGTCTGCTGAGGTCCAAAATTGATCTCCAGTCCCCTGTCTTCTTTGGCACCAAAAAGAATCTTGTGTAAGTTCCGGATCCTTGCTGGTCTGCTGGGACTGGTTGGATGACTCTTTTTTTGTAATCGTTTTTGAACCTCTATTGATGCCGCATCCTGTAGACTGGGTGGAACATCTGGGATTCCTTTTGTTGGCCTGGCTTGTGAATGAAAGGGGATGAAAAATCCTCTGGATATAATGTTTTGTACCCATTAGTCTTCTGAAAGTTTTAGCCAGGCGCCTAGGTACAAAGACAAACGTCCCCCGACTGCCTCCAGAGCAGGACAGTCGGGTCTCCTTCCTCCATTTCCCCCTCCTCTGCCCTTGGAGGAGGCTTCACCTCGTGAGTTTGGAAAGGCTCCTTGGATTTTACAGAACCACATTTTCCCTCCCCGTTGTCCTTTAGGATAAGGTCTAGTAGGGGTAAAAATTGGACTCCTATGGCAGATAGAGTCTTGCCGTCTTGCTCACATCTGGTGAAGGTCTCTATAAGTTTTGGTCCAAACAAAGAAGAACCATCAAAAGGGACATTCACAAATGACTTAAAAGGTTCCGCAAAAGAACTTAAGCGCATTCAGGAATGTCTCCGTAAAGCAATTCCTGTAGCCGCTGCCCTACTTGTCCCATCAGCTTCGTAAGGTACGAGGCGCATGAAAGAGTTTACGATAGAATTGAGGGTAGCAAGCTGAGATGTCACTTTGTCCGCCACTGAATCGGGTACAGCACCCTGGAGAGCATCTCCAAGCTCTTTCAGCAGATCTCTCTGAAGCCTTGTGAAATGGGTTAGGTAGTTCAATGACCGAAGGTTGTAGAACTGAACATGAGCTTTCCGTATCTGTCCATGATTTTAGATTCCCTATTAGGAGGATGGACAGATGTAGAGGTCTCCGACATCTCTTTCTTCATGGATGCCGCCACCAGCATGGCATCAGCAGGTATGGGTTTGGATAAGAAGGACTTGTCATGAGGAGTTGAAATGTATTTGTTGGGTCTCCTAGGAACAGGCCCCATAGAATCCAATGACTCCCACGCCCTTCGAGACAAAAGATCCATCAACTCATCGAAGGGCGGGGACACCCAAGAGGTGGAGGGTCGAGACACGAAAGCCTTCAGGAGCACCAATTCGTCTTCGGTAGGGTTCAGGGGTTGCCAGTCACCCCTCTGCTTAAGGATCTCAAGGATATCCCCAAAGGAGATATCTTCAGAGGGCAACTTTGGGGACCCTTCCGATTCCTCTAAATCAGTGTCAGACATGATGGATTCCTGGGGGGAATCTAAATGTCTCCCCTTATATAACCTCTTCTGAGGGACCTCCTCAGTGGGAATTTCTGTGGAGGTTTCGGAAGAGCAGGGTTCCCCCAAAGTGGTGTCTGGAGGCTCCGTGTCCCTGCACTTACGATGGGTTTGCAGTGATGGAGAAGATTCTGGCACTTTCGGGGAGGAGGTGGCCATATCAGAGGTTATGGCAGTCCAGGGGTATAAAACCCTCCTCATGGTATCGAAGGCACCATGGCTCCGATGTGAGGAAGCACCTGGGTCCGAAGACACATCCCGTACCAGAACCGCCGGCTCTGAGCCAGAGGTAGGAGCCGAACTCATCTGCGCCGAAGCCCCAAGGGGAGAGTCGGAACCGATGCATCGGTTCGACTCCCCTTCCCGGAACTGACCGGAGAGTGTCAGCTCCCAGATTCTGCCGCCAGAGCAGAGGACATCAAGGTTGTCTGTGCCGACAGGTCTGAATTGAGTGTCTACACCGACGATTCCACAAATGACTGAATAGCCTCCTCTGGCTCCAATGTCTCAATTTGAGTTGGAGGAGGAGCAGAAACTACAGGATAGGACTTTGTCGGTTCCGAAGCTGCTTGAGTCTAAGCCAACAGAATTTTTGCTAGCGCTGGATCCTGCAAAAGTCTCCATACCACACAATCCACATCCGAATCAGAAAGTCTGGAAGCCCGAGAGGACTCTACCGACGGAGCCGGTGAACCCAGAATCGGGGTACTCAAGGTAGGAGATACCATTTCCAAGACTGGGAACCGGCTCCTACCAACTACCTGCATGGTCCTTTCCGATGCCAGTGGAGCCGAGACAGGAGCTTTCTTGGAGACTTTCGGAACTGAAGAGACCTTCGGATCCGTAGTTGTTGAAGAAGAAGCTGAAGAAGAAGGTTTTGGTTTTCCTGGAGCAGAATTCAAGTCTGATTGGAAAGCAGACTTAATCAAGCTATGCTCCACCAACTTCTGTTTCCTTTCTGCCAAAACCCAGCGCTGAATCCATGGTAAATGGAGCAAACCTCTTGGAGATGGACCTCTCCCAAACAGTAGACACAGGTGGAGTGGCCATCAGTAATAGACATCTTTTGATTGCACTTAGGGCACTCCTTAAACGGTGACTTGGCCTTCTCAGACATAATTATAATACAGTGCAATCTCAGACAGTACAATCTCAGTAATCAACAATCTAAATGTTATTAGCAATAATAAACTAAGCCTAACCGGCTACGTGTACAATGAATCAAAGCTTAACTGTAGCAGCAATAAAAGAAATAAGCCTAACAGGCCAAGATAAATAACTGAAAACAGCCTAATACGGCTAAGAGCCTAATCGGCTATCAAAAAACTAAAGAAACTGCAAAAAGCCTAACTCGGCTTGAAGGATAGGGCAGAAATAAGCCAAACAGGCTGAAAAAACAAAAAACAACAGGGCCAACGCCCAACAAATGTTATTAGCAATAAGAAACTAAGAACATAAGGTTTAATAATAGAAAACTAAGTGAAATCGGAAAAATGGACAATCTATCGTAAACAAAAGCTTTTGTAAATCTCTGAACAAGTAGTAAATATTAATTTTTTTAGATATTTCACAAAAAGTTGAACTTATCTCTCAAACGGCCTGAGCTGTAGAGAAAAGCACGATCAGTTGCAGCAGCAAACTAGATCTGGGGAAGGTAGAGGTGCATTGTGGGATATGGTTTTGACCTTGAGCTTTGTAATTTGGCCGACTTGGAGCCGAGGATCGGCTCCGAACCCATCAGTAAGAATGAAAGCGAGACTGAACAACTTCACATCGAATTACCTATCTGTATCAAACAAAGCTCCTCATTAGCACTCTTTAAGAAAATCTTGATGATTGGATGGGAAGTAGGAAATTCACCCCAGGGATCACCTCTGGGGCTCTGCTTAACAGGGGCACAGGAAAACAATTTTCTTGGGTGGCGAAAGCCAGGGTACCTTTTTGCCTAGACTTATATAGGCCCTAGCGCCAATAGCCTAGTACCTACTTATGAACCCTCCTCATTATTTGTAAGGTTTTTGCACTTTTTGGATAATGTATTAGCTACAAGTGGGAAAATGTGATCTGAGGTATGGTAGAGACAAGAGGGAGTTATGGGAAAGGGAGGAGCCTGAGCCCTGATTCTAAGAGCTTGATAAAGATGCCAAGTCTGGATTCAGTCGGATCAGATAAACCAGAGAAGAATCTAAGCAAGAAAGATATACAAACGTGCACTGTAACCTGCGGAGATGGAAGACATTAAATCTAGATGTAGACAAGGCACTCATATCTTAAAGTAGTATGTATTACTACAAATTTTGTTCCTTGGACAAGTTTTTTAGCAGTCCCTAGAACACAGAGAAGTAATAAAAATCGTGGGATGGATGGAGAGGTTTTGTCAGGCAGGATCAAAACCAAGACTAGCATGGGAGAAGATACTGCTCCCAAGAGATTTAGGGAGAAGTGGCAGTAGATATTCCGCAGTACAGTAAAGCATTAACTGTAGCATTTTTTAATAAGATGCCAATCAGAATCATAACAAGCCAGTTGGAAGGACATGATTGTGGAAAAAATGGCTTTATTAGTTTTAGAATGGGTCAGTAGGGCTAGAAAGGGGGAAACCCAAATGTTATGATACATAATTTATAATTAAAATATTCTCAGCTAAAGTTCTATACCAATGGAAATAGGAAATTCTTCCCTGTACAAACAGCCCAAAAGGATTAGAAACATAATACAGTAAGCTGGTTTTGGGTAAAAGGCTTAATGAAAGTTAAATACTGGCAAGAACTGATTAAACAGAATGGCTTAATGTCTGGGAAGAAGCTAAGAAGGAAGTATGATATTCCACAGCGGTGCAAATTTTAGTTTGAAGGATGGCTGTGGCAACATGACCTGTTGGGAAAGGCTGAAGGAGGAGTAATGGCCAATGGTAGTAGAAAAAATAGTATAAATCAGGCATAAAAGGGTAGAAATTAAACTTCTCATACAGTGTGTGCCTAGAATTTGATATACCTGAAAAGCACTATAATAGAAAACGAAAAATGGAGAGAGATAACTCCTACTCTTGGAGATGTCATAACTACAAAAAGGGGAACATGGAAGCATATCTTTTGGAAGATTTGACACAGTATAAAGCTGACATAAAATCTTATGAAGAGGCGAGTACATTTTACAACACATTTTACTAGAAAAAGAACATATACTTTACGGAAACCATAGAAAACTTACAGTTAAGTCATTTGATGGAAATACCTATTTGGATAGTAATACTTAAAAGTGATTACTAGGCACTAAAAGAGTTAGCACACACATGATAGCAGAGGGGACAAAGTTAATATTTGATGAAGAGAAACAGAAATACCAAAAAGGGTGAAGGCTAAAGATGGGGATAGAAATGGGTACCATCAGTGCAAAGTGAGGATGGAAATTAGAATGAAAGAGACAACAGGGATCATTAAGGAGCAAGATAGCTAGTAAATTATGAATGAGTGTATTGCTAAAACTTTGATAGTAAAATAAAGACTTAATTTCCTCTGCATTCATGTAATTTTTTTTTATTCTTTTTTGTCAGAATCAGAATACACTGAAATAAATTCTGAAATTGTGTGTGTGTGTGTGTGTGTGTGTGTGTGTGTGTGTGTGTGTGTGTGTGTGTGTGTGTGTGTGTGTGTGTGTGTGTGTGTGTATGTATGTGTGTATATATATATATATATATATATATATATATATATGGATATGGATTTGTATCACTTCACTGAGAGACCATTTCACTGAGACCAAATCACCTAAAGTTAATTTCACCTAAAACTCATTTCACTGACACTCTACTACTCTAAGGTAAATCAAAGGTATATGTCCTTTTCCCCACTGTAGTGCAATCCTGGTGTTAGTATATATAGTTGGGGGGCACAGCCCCCCACATTGGTGTGTGTGTGTGAGGGGCATAGCCCTCCACTTAGTTGGGTTTTACCAAGTAATGTAAAACAAAACTAGACAACAGAAAACCCCCACACCCCCCTAACTATATATACACTAACACCCAAGATCGCACTACAGTGGGGAAAAGGACATATACCTTTGATTTACCTTAGAGTAGTACTTGTCAGTGAAATGAGTTTAAGGTGAAATGAACTTTAGGTCATTTGGTCTCAGTGCAATAGGTGTCATTAATTGGTCTTTCAGTGAAGTGATATGAATCCATATGTGTGTGTGCATATATATATATATATATATATATATATATATATATATATATATATATATATATATATAGATCTTTGTCAGTTGATAGTTTCCAGAAACCCAAAATTCAAATCGGTGAGATAATATGATCAAATTTCTGAAAACTTGAACAAAAAAAAAATCTTCTCTTTTTACAGTTTTGAAGGGGGACAAGCCCACCTGCGACCCCCCATACCCCCTAATTGTATATAACTGCGAGGTCACACTACATTAAGGAAAATGGTACATTTCGAGATCTTCACTGTACTGCAATCTCACTTCAGAAGCTTTGGGTTTTCAGAAATTCAGTCATATCACCTCGCCGATATGAATTTCGAGTTTCTGAAAACTCGATCAACTGGTAGGGAGCCAGATATATAGGTATACAGTGGATATAGAAAGTGTACACACCCCTGTTAAAATGCCAGGTTTTTCTGTTATAAAAAAAAGAGACCACAATAAATTTTTCCATCTTTAATGTGACCTATAACCTGTACAGGTCAATTGAAAAACAAACAAATCTGTTAGGGAAAAAAATATAAAACATACAATAAGCTGGTTGCATAAGTGTGCACACCCTTAAACTAATACTTTGTTGAAGCACCTTTTGATTTAATTACAACATTCAGTCTTCTTGGGTACACACCTACTATCAATTAAAGAGACTCTGATTAACCCAAAATAAAGTTCAGCTGTCCTAGTAGGATTTTTCTGAAATTTCAGTTGCCTGCTACAGCAAAAGCCATGGTTCGCAGAGAGCTTACAAAGCATCAAAGGGATCTCATTGTTGAAAGGTATCGGTCAGGAGAAGGGTACAAAAAACTTTCCACTGCATTGGATACACCATGGAATACAGTGAAGATGGTCATCAAAAAGTGGAGAAAATATGTGACAACAGTGACGTTGCAAAGAAGTGGACATCTCTCCAAAATCGATGAAAAGACAAGACAAGAACTGGTCAAGGAGGCTACCAAGAGACCTACAGCAACACTGAAGGAGTTGCAGGAATTTCTGCCAAGTACTGGTTGTGTACTACATGTGACAACAATGTCCCATATTCTCCATATGTCTGGACTGTGGGGTAGGGTTGCAAGATGGAAGTCTTTTCTTGCACAAAAAAAAATCCAGCCTGGCTAAAATTTGCAAAACAATACATCAAGTCTCCGAAAAGCATGTGGGAAAATGTGTTATGGTCTGATGAGACCAAGGTTGAAATTTATGGCTGCAATTCCAAAAGGTACATTTGGTGCCAAAAACAACACGTCGCATCACCAAAAGAACACCATCCCCACTGTAAAGCATGGTGGCGGCAGTATCATGCTATGGGGTTGCTTTTCTTCAGCTGGAACTGGGTCTTTAGTCATGGTGGAGGGCATTATGAACAGTTCCAAATACCAGTCGCTTTTGGCCCAAAACCTTCAGGCATCCACTAGAAAGATGAAGAGGAATTTCGCCTTTCAACAAGACAGTGACCTTAAACGTACATCCAAATCAACAAAAGAATGGCTTCACCAGAAGAAAATTAAAGTTTTGCAGTGGCTCAGCCAGAGCCCAGACCTAAATCCAATAGAAAATCTGTGGGGTGACCTGAAGAGGGCTGTGCACAAGTGATGCCCTCACAATCTGACAGATTTAGAGCACTTTTGCAAGGAAGAGTGGGCAAATATTGCCAAGTCAAGATGTGCCATGCTGATAGACTCCTACCCAAGAAGACTGAAAGCTGTAATTAAATCCAAAGTTGCTTCAACAAAGTATTGGTTTAAGGGTGTGCACACTTATGCAACCAGCTTATTGTACGTTTTTTTATTTTTTCCCCTAACAGATCTGTTTTTCAATTGATTTGTAGAGGTTATAGGTCACATTAAAGGTGGGAAAAGTTTTGAAATGATTTATTGTGGTCTCATTTTTTATATCACAAAAACCTGGCATTTTAACAGGGGTGTGTACACTTTTTATATCCTCTGTAAATACAGATATAGATATAAGATATGTAGAGGTATAGATAGTTTTTGAGGAACACAGATTAATATGTACTGGAAAAGAAGCTAAATGAGCAGTAAAAGAACACCATCTAGGAAAGAGAAATAATATGCATGGAAGGTTAAAAAGAAAGTGATGTAAGGTGTTCACAGATGATATTCTCATATTAAATATGTTTGTACTGCTACTGCATCATTTGGATGCAATAAGGTAATTTTTGGGGATAAAATAACATTTTATTTATTTATTCTGTTTTGAGTGTTTTCATTGAAACAAAGAAGTCTTGAAAATATGATGCAGATTTAATCACAAAAAACAGCTACCGAGTACTCAAGCAAATCCAGGTACAAGCAACAAAATAAGTCCAAGCAACAAAAAAGCTGTATCTGGAACACACGGCAGAAAACAAAAAGTGCAAAAATTCACTATAAATAATTTATTGAAGGAATAAGCGCTTTCACGGTAAAACTCCAACATCGCTTCATCAGATAATGAATAAAATGAAACCTTCTTCCTTAAATAATACCAACAGACCAATCATTAGCATCGGCCCACTCCTACTTAAAACGAACATAACAGCAACTTCATATTCAAAACATATATAAAATATATATATATATATATATATATATATATATATATATATATATATATATATATATTGCACATAAATAAACAATAAAATATTCATATGTAATAAGAACATATAATGTCATTCCTATCTAAACAATCTCCTCGATTTTAGAACAGGTTCAATGGGAACTTGGCCATTCAGGCCTTTCCCTTTATAAGATTGTATTCTCAAGATCCACTGACTCCACCCTTTCAGTATGATTTTTAATATCACCCATTCTCAGTGATTTGTAGATCCTATCAATAACACGAAACTTAAAATTATGACATTCACCTTCAGTCATAACATGTTTTGCTAATGCATTATTCTCGTATTTCATTTTTATAGAATAAAGGTGTTCCCTTATTCTATCTCTAAATCTATGGTTGCACTTCCCTATGTAGAATGCAGAGCATTCAATATAATGGACCAAATAGACTACATCCATGGTGTTAAAATTCACCTGTGCTCTAAAATGGAACCTGCATCCATCATTTGGACTAATGTAACTAATTTTTGTTGTTCTTCTTTCGGCTTTTCCCGGTTAGGGGTCGCCACAGAGGAACTCCGGTCTGCTAATGATTGGCCATAGATTTTTACGGTGCGGAGGTGCCAGCTCGACGCCCAACCTTCAACGAAGGCGCGTCCATTCGTGTATGCCTTTCGAACGCTACTCGACCGCGGGGAAGACATGCAGACTCCACACAGAAGGTGCTCCAGCCGAGAATCGAATGGGAGAACCTCTTGCTGTGAGGCGACAACGCTACCCCACCGCGGCTTATCAGTCTCAATATAGATACAATAGTTACAACTACCACAAGGAGTGGTACCTCGAGGAAGATGGGTCACATCAGTGCCCTTATATATGTCTGGATAACACAATAACTGCTTAAGATTCTTCTTGTTCTTGTACCTAAACTTAGGTCTGTCCCCCACCATCCCTCTGATCTTGTCATCATTAAGGAGTATAGGCCAATGTTTCCGAAATACTTCTGCAATAGCATTCGTATCATTACTATACTGTACATGGATAGTCAGTGGATATGTAGTCTCCTTCCTAGGTCCTTTTCATATCACTATCCATTCCAAAATAAGGTTTAGTCCTACTAGAGCGCAATTCAGTACTAGCATGCACCCCCAGTTCAACCTCTCTTTTCCTATAACCTCTCTTGCTGAATTGTTTCATCAGATATTTTATCTCTAAATTAGTTTAAGAACTAAGCCAACCCAGGAGTAGAGAAAGGAGATTTTTCAGTAGGGATGGGTGCAAGTAATGATTTAGAAAGTAGACATGAGGGAGCTGGAATTTACTGAATATTGGCAAAGGAATCAAGATAATGGAAGCAGTTTACTAGAGAGAGAGAGGTTATAGAGCAGGGTGAGGCCAAGCAGAAGTTTGGAGTGTGCTTTAGAGACTACCTTCCCTACCAGGGATTGATAACATAGTGTAGGCAATTAGAAAGTGATAAGAGTACTAAATGCAAAACCATTTCTGGTAGAGTTTCAGTTGAGTGTGGAACCGAAGTTGCTTTTGAGAAATGGATAAATTATTAGGGTATATAAAATATTGCATGATAAATATAAGATTCGGTTATAGGAGGTTAGAAAAGATTGGGAAGAGAGACTGGAAAGGTAATTTACAAGGGAACAATGGGAGAACATTTCTGTGACTCTCAGGTTTGCAACAGTATCCAGAAGGTTTTTCATTTTTGCTTGTAAGTGTTTGCTTAGATAATTTTTACCCCAAGCTGGCTTCACAAAAATTTTCCCGTGGGCAGATAAATACAGGAAGTATAATGGAGAAGAAAGAGGTGGCTGTGAGCATATTTCTTAGGAGTGTAACAAGTTGACATATTTTAAAAATTGTCTACAGGAGAGAAATGTTGGATAAGCAGTTGGCTGTAATTAAGGAAATGATTCTTTTGAACTGAGACACAGGAACTGAATTGCTTAGATACTGATCTCACAGAGTGTAATGCTATTGGCTGCCAAAAAGGCAATTACTAGAAAATGGAAAACAAAACCTACTGTAACTGATGAGTTGACTATTGTAAAGGAGTTAAAAGAAATTCATGTTGTTTAGAATGAAGGAGGAGCAAATTTCATGGAAATGAATGTATTTTTATGGGAACAAAATATACAGAATAATCTTCAGGAGGAGAAGCAAGAGTTAAGGGAAGGCAGGAACTGAGTAATTTATGGAATATTGCAGTGAATGAAAAGTGTTAAAAAGAAAATTTATAATGTATTAGATAGAATGCGTTACTTTGGTTTTCTATTGATAATAGAATTAATTCATAATCTGGTTGCTACTTATGTTTAAAACAGTGGACCAGGCTTTGCTGCTTCTGTTTTGCAGGGACTTCTGTAGACAGCAACTGTCATGGAGCTTTGAAGTTACACTGCTTTATAACCTCTTATACGTATGTGGTATGCTACAGAAAGCACCCTTTATTGTGTACATAGTACAGTTGTGGAATAGCTCACTATAACATTTGGTTGTAGTATATTAGGATCGGTACTGCATTATAGGTGTTATGCACCCCCTACCCAGCCGATTGATACAGCTTTAACATCTTTCAGAAAGGGTTAGACAGAGAACATCTCTGAGATAGCAGCCTACAGCAACACCCATGTATTTACAAACCACACCACTAGCAAAGCTTTGACAAGACAGTCATTTGTGAAATTTTTTCTTAATTTTCCACACTGCTACTATTACTCTGTTCACTTTTTGGTGGACTTACAGTAAAGACTGCAGTCCTTTTAAAATAGAATTATGTAGGTATGTGCAACTCCATGTCTTCATGGACTGAAATGATAAAAGTCTGAATCTTCCTTCTGTTCTTGGAATGGTGCTAGTAGATTTGATTTGTGTAGAGGAATATAACTGCCTTCACTTTAATCAAGTTCTTTGGCAGTCAGTTTTGTTTTCTGATTTATGATGATAGCCTGATGACAGTGATAAAAAAGGCATCCAACTTAAGAGTGTATCCTCTAGTAACATACATCTTGAAAATTGCTCTGTATATCCTCTTCTGCTTGGGAAAAGTGCAATGGTAAGATGATGTTGTTCCATTATTTCAAGGTGAGGGGTACAGTAACCATCTGTGTAAGGTAACATTTACTAGAAGGGTAATTAGAATTGAGGATATGGTTGGTGAAGGTTCTGGAATGCATTGCCACATACAGCTATGCTTTTTATGTTTATAGGGTTTCAGATGTTCCTTTAATAAATGGAAAAATAAGTCAACATAATAGATAGCAGCCAAGTACTAGATGTATTGTTTACATGGACTGTCTTTTTACCTTAAGCATCTGTGCATGATCACCAGAGGTATTGGTTAAACTAAAATTGCACTGTTAATTCCTCCTATTACTCTGTACAGTGGTACTAAAAGAAAATGTTTTAAAACTGGAAAAGTAATTACAACTATTGTCTTGTATTTTCTTTCTTTTTTTTTTTTCGCTTTGTTATAGAAACTGCTTCTGAGGATGGTAAGGATTCAGAACTATTTGGTGACTGCATTTTTGTCATTTCCAGTGCATTATCATACAGAGTTTTGTTACATAGTTGATTTGTGTAAACATGTTCACAGTTGCTTATAGTTTTATTTTCATTCCATCAATCTACTTTTATAATATATAGTAAAGTGCGTTTTCAAAGCAAATATTTATGTTTTTTTAAATTCTCATTGTCTGTTAACTGTATGCTAGTAGAGTGGATTAGCATGAAGTAAGATTTCACAAAGCCTGTTAAATATGTCAGGTAGGTAGTAGCTGAGACTTGTGCAATAAAAATAAGTCATATTTAGACAGTTTTGTTTAGGTTAACAGTTGGATTGCGCTGTTCAGTCAAAGCCATTTAGCTATCTTACTGTGGTGATATGGGGAATCAGAGTCCACTAGATGTAGGGTTGTATATGACAAGCACACATATACAGAAAAAAACGCAGCACTTGTGTTACACGCCATTGGAATCAGGACACTGTCAAAGGGGAAAAGAACAGAAAATGTACTTATGTATAATTTCAGTATTTTTCAGTGATAGCTAAAAAGTTATATGTCAGCGAAAAAAGAACAGTAAATTATGCAATTGTATGTCTTGCTAGTAACAGAGTTCCATTAATATTGGAACATTAACTTTTTATTTTCCCCAATTCTGTTCTTTGTCCTATGAATATTGAGAAAAATCATCTGTTAATATGACATCCAAGGAAGGAATTAATGGGATATTGTTGTCAACATTTGTACAAGGATATGATTCTGGGTGCTGCTCTCAGCTGACCTAATTGCATTTTATAAAAAAGATTGCGAGAATTATTCCTTTGCAAGTATTACACAAGTGACTGCCCCTTCAGCTCTTACATATATTTGTAATGATCGTGTATTATGCATCTCTAAAATTGTACACTACATTGTGTTGGCATGATTTACAGTTGTTGAAAACTCCAACCTCTTCCAAGATGTGGTTCAATTTTGAACTGCTGCTACTAATTTTTTTTTTTTTTTTTGGGAGGGGGGGAGATTGTGATTACACTAGCCCTTGTCCTGTTCCAGAGTTCAAATAGCAGGCATCTGTGATCTGTAACTTGCACTTAGCTGGATTAACCATCAGTCCATCTTAATGCACAGTTTAAAATATTTTGCACTGTGGGCAAATGGCCCTAGCATTCTTGAGTGAATATTATAGTGTCATCCAGGTAGATTGCTGCATGTCTGGTGTGCAGTCTAAGGTTTTGTCCATCAACATCTGGAATGTTGTGAGCACTCCATGAAGGCCAAAAAAGCAACACTTTAAAATGAAAGAGCCCATTAGTTGTAGAAAATGTATTTTTTCTGTAGCATCTGGGGCTACTGGGATTGCCAGTGGCATTTTTTTAAGTTTAAAGTGGACAGAGACTTGGCCTTGCTGTGTTTTGAAAACTAGTTCATCCACTTGGGCATAGGATATAACTCATATGTAGATATGGTCTTTAACTTCCTCAAATTATTGCTGAAGTTGTGCACCCATCAGCATTGGAGTCGTACAATGGGGGCTATTCCATTCTTTTTGAGATTCGTAAGTAGCATCCAGTTCAAGGTTCTTTTGTAATTTGTCCGTAGTTGCTTGCAATTTGGACTTTGGTATTCACTACAATTTTAGGTGTACATTCTTTCCAGATACAATTTCATTGCTGTGCTGAATTAAATTGGTTTAATCAGATAACTTTGAGAGTTTGTCCTTATTTTTTAGTATATTTTTTTTTACCTGTTTCTGAGTCACTGATAGTGTCACCCCTATTTTGACTTTAGAACATCCTTCTAGATCCTTAACTTCCCTGCAGAAATACCTACTGCAGAAACTTCAGTGGTGTCTCTTCATGATTTCAGAGCATTTGTATGATCTGATGGTTCTGGTTTCCTTTTTTTAACATATGTCTCATTTTATAGTTCACTTCACTTGCTTTTTATGTTACTTGAAAAGGGCAGTGCCAATTTGCTAGGAACCTTCCTCAACGGGTACTAACACAAGTACCTTTTGAACACTCTGACTAGCATTAATGTTTTATGTTCTTTGTCATGCCTGTTATATTGTTATATGCATGTTGTCCTTATGCTGTGTCACCACAGGGATTAGAGATCTGAATCTATCGTGCAGGTGTGAAAAAATGCCCTTTTATACATAGTGTTTTTTTTTTTTTCTTCTTCCCATGTTTTTTTTACATGTTCGGTATATATTTCTCAGAGGTACAGGCCAACACGGAAGGACTGTGGCTGACCAAGTTCGCAGATGACTGCAAACTGGGCGCCATAATCGACTCTCCAGCCGACACAAGCATCCTCCAAAAGGGCCTCATGGAAACAGACAACTGGTGCCAGAACCATGGCCTCAAGCTAAACGCCAAAAAGTATATAGTCATCCCCTTTGGCAAAAACAAAGTGCCCACAAATTACCACATAAGTGGTAATCCATGAAGTACAGAAGAAGTAATTAGGGACCTGGGGACCCAAGTTGATAGCAATCTCTCATTTGACAACCACGTGGCCAAAGTGGTTAAAAAAACATTTTATTTAGCCCACCTAATCATGAAGGGATTCACATCTAGATCAGGGGAGGTCATCGTGCCTCTTTACTCATCCCTCATCAGGCCCATAATTGAATACAATGCCCCTTTTGGGATGTACCTTACCAGACACCTGCAGCACCTGGAAAGACCCCAAAAGTACCTCACCAAGAGGATCAAAGGGCTCAAACAGATGCCATATGCTGCCCGGTTAAAGAAACTCCAGCTCTACTCAGTGGCATACCGCCTGCTCAGAGGCGATCTGTGCCTGACGTATAAAGCCATGTCCAACCCGGAATTAATGGACATGCTGCACCTCAGAAAATCCAAATCCCATCGAGCTATGCGCTCGAGAGACTTGAACTTCAGCACTGAAATAAATAGGACATGCTGGAGGGACATATTCATAACCCAGAGGCTCCCTTCACTCTGGAATAAAATCCCAGTCCAGGTTAGGCAGAGTCCCTCACTGACTGTCTTCAAGAGGAATCTTGACGAGTGGATGGGAGATCGTAGGTTTACCCCAGGTATCACTTCTGTGTCACTGTTAGACAGAGGCGCAGTATACTAACCTCGAAAAAGGGCATAGCAAAATTAATTTAAAATGGGTGTCGAAAGCCAAACACACTCTGGCTAGGCTTATAAATGCCCTAGGGCAGATAGCCTAGTATGAACCTATATATATATATATATATATATATATATATATATATATATATATATATATGTAGAAAGCCTGGGGATATTTGCCATGCAGCATTTCAAATTATTTGCCCTTAGTTAAGGATGCAATATTTACTTTCATAGGTGCACAGCTAAGTACTAGGGTAGCTAGCCTTTTTCCCTTTATGTGCACGAATTTAACCTATCCCATTTGGTTAGAGATTGATCTTACCCATGCGATGGTCAATAATTATATATTATCTCTAATGAGAATAACTGGGACCAAACCATAGATAATTTGAGGGGAACGTATGCATGGGATAAGGCATTTAAGAGCTAAGCCCATTAGTAATACAGGGGCAGTCTTGGGGTAAATTTTCTGTTTCCCATCCATAGAGCCAAGTTGTGATAAAATATGGACTGGAATGACCTTTGCTTAATGTAGACAGGGAGTTTGTTCCAGAACAGCAGTACCTCTGTGAGATGTACCTGTCCCACAAAACCATTCTGTTGATTTTGCAGAAGTGGCTTAGGTCCGAAGACTGAGTATTTCTGATGCTTTTGTACTTACTGATGTGCAAGAAATGTATCAGTTTTGGGTCGAAGGATGCTTGTTTGTCAGACTCAGGTCACCACTTAGCAGTCTGTAGAATACTGAGTATAGTGACAGGCTTTGAGTTGTTCTGTGTAAGATGTTTAGGCTTTATATCCTTTTAGTAGGGTCTATCTGTGAGCATTCCAGTCATTCCATAGTTTCATGTGTCTGGACAGATGCATGCCAAAGGGGACATTATATTCAGTGACTGGCCTAATGAGGGCTGAGTAAAAGGGAACATTGACATCCCTAGATCTAGACGTAATTCATTTGATAGTAAGCTGTGCAGTATAGAAGGACTTTCCTACAACATTAGGCACATGTTAGTCAAAAGTTGCTATCCACGAGTTCCCAAATCCCGAACAAGTGAGTCAACTGTTATGGGTGTATTTTCAGTGTGGTAGTTCCCTGAGGTAGATGACGTCCAAAAGTATACAGTAATGCATTTTTTTGTGTTTATTTTCAGTCTGTGATTTTTGTACCAGTTATTTATTTGGGACAAACTTTCCTACAAGATGGCTAAGTACTTTGGGGATTCAGTGACTCCTCCTTGCTTGCAGTCATATGCAAACATAGTCAGCCACAACTCTTTGGTATTGGCTTTTACTTCAGAAAAGTAGATATCCCATAACAGAACCCGGGGGAACTCCACTGGTGAATGGTCTCTTTGTGCAGGTAACTTCCCCTCTATTTTGATTTCCTACATCCTATCTGTGAGCCAGCTGGCAATTCTGCATGTGACATAAGGGGTTATCCCAGTTTAGTTAGCTTTTCTTCTGTGCTTGAGTGGGGCATTGTATCAGAAGCTTTGGCCAGGTTAAGTTTTGAAGTATGTACCACTTTGCCTGGATCCGTTACTTTGGATACATTTTCAAAAAAAAAGTCCACCAGGTTGAGTAAGCATGACCTACCCTTGATGAATGCAAACTGCGACTGGTCCAGTGTTTGGAGGTTCTATATGTCCAGATCGATTAATTCAATGACAAGTCTTTTCTAGGCTTTCCATATGAAGCTTGTCAGACTTTTGTTGCTGCAGAGCGAGAAGATATGACAGCAGTTGGTCTGTCCGCTGTTGCTTTTCAACGTATACTGCAAGATTTTAAGCACTTTATTACTACATCTATTTTAGGGTGTTCTGCGGATATCTTTTGCTGTTTCATTTTTAAAAGTACTAACAAATTTATGCATTACTCTGGGCATGGGAAGGGGTGCCATGGTCAGACTTCCTTGAGGATTGGGGAGGGGGGGGGTTCTACCTTACAGAAAAGTATTATAGCAATAACCCACGGCTGGGTGTAGGTAATGCTGGATTTACCCATGGTTGGTTCTTTGGTTTGGTCACAAGGGCAAAGGTTGAGTGACCAAACAAAGCCAACCGTGGGTAAGTCAACATTACCCACACCCAGCTGTGGGTTACTGCTGTTATACAGTGACATTATTTAAGAAAAAAGTTACTTAGTTTTCTTAAATAATGTCCTCGTATAATGGCACTGTGCTGCTCTTCCCAATTTTTCCTTGGTATCTTGTGGCTTTCTTGATGTACTGCACATGTATAAGAGACTTACTTTCCCATATGTACGCAGTACATCAGTGCTGTGCAAAGGAAGCAACAGAGAAAGGAAGATGTCTGTTGACTTTTTTTTTTTTTTTTTTTTTAATTAATTAAAAAAAAAAATGAAATCAGCAGACTTTCAAGTTACTGGGGAGATGGGACAGAGAAAATATAACGATAATTAGGTACATTTCTTTCGATGTCCTTCAAGAATGCAACTGCAGTCATAACATATGGGTTGTCTTGCCTCAGGCAGCCCTCGGTCGGCCGGATTCCAAAGTCTGGGTCCGACGTCGGCTGATGTCGCATTTCTCTCCGACGTTAGAGCGGCTGGAGTACATAAGCATCAGCCGACGCCATTTTCTTCAGTCTTTCTTGCCGCGCGGTGCCCGAAGCAGAAGCAGTTCGCAAGTGCTGGTCGGTCAGCTCCTGTATTCTTTGATTCCGAAGTCATCAAAAAAGCTAAGTACCCCGTTGGGGACCTTTTCTTGCCACAGCCGATGTCAGAAATTACTGAAAAGGTTAACAATTGTCTTTCTTGTGGTAAACAAATACCTCATAAGGATTTCCACTCTTACTGTCTTCCTTGCCTTGGCCCAGACCACGACGTCTCGGCCTGTGTAGCCTGTGCTCGCTTCAACAAGCGCACCCTCAGGCGCCGGGCGGAGTTCGCTGAAGATTTTTTCGGCGACAAATTTGCTTATACAATGCCGTCGGAACTTCCGACATCGCAAACTCCCAAGAAACGAAAAGACCGGGACCGACATCCTCGGCCCGCGTCTACCACCGACTCCACACCAAAACCTACCGCGAGTGCTCCGGTTCCCCCTGAGACGGTTTTTCCACCGCTCCGAACAGAAGACACCACATTACCGACGACTCCGATTCCGGATATCACTCCGACGCCAGTTATTGATTTTCCTCCGGATACCGAAACCGAGGAAATGCCCGAGACCATTGCTGTAGATAAGGTCACTCCTGCACGTGGAGCTGCCAGGCCTCCTATGGCCATGTCTATTAAGGCCTACACTAGGGCTAAGGCAGCCAGCAAGATCAAGCATCTTACTGCTAAAGCCTTACCTCAGCCTACTCCAGAGACACAAATCATGACTATGGCTGCCGACTTAATTTCTATGATTAGAGGTTCACAGGCCCATCCTGAGAGAGGATCCCAGCCTCCTTCTGATAAAAGGCCCTGGGTTGAACCCTCTGACCCTATTCCTTCAGATGAAGATTCTGAGGACTCTGTCCACTCAGATGGCCAGGAAGAGCTCTTCCAGACCTATGAGGACTCGGATGCAGAGGATTCCATCCCCTCGGCCTCCCCTCCTGAGGATATTTCTTTTGGGGAAGTTCTGCATACCATGAGGGAACATATCAAGTGGCAAGGCCAGGAATATTCTGATTCCAGAAAGCGCCGAACTTTCCTTAAAAAGCCCCAGCACAGGCCCTTAGCTATTCCTCCTGTGCTTGATGTTTTGGATGATTTATATTCTGACTCTAGTGTTACCCCTGATTCTCTTCCTCCTGCTCCAGCCAAGCCAGACAGGTATTACAGGATCCCAGAAACACATTCCCATTTATTCAGGGCCCATACTGCTGATTTGGAAACTATTTCTCAGGGACCTAAAGGTGTTTCAGCTTCCACCTCTAAAAATCCTTTGCCCTCCAACAGGGAAGCTAGGTCATTAGAGAGATGGGGTAAAAAGGTTTACACCTCCACTACTTTATCTATGAGAGCTTTGAATTGCCTTTTTCATATGTTACAATATCAGGATTTCCTGTTAGAAGATTTACAGAAAACATTGGCCTCTCCTGATCCTTTAGACAGGAATTCTATGCAGGAAGCTGTACATAACTCTCAGCAAGTAAGCAATCACTTCCTGCAGTGTGGATATGATGCACTGGATGCTTCATGTAGGGCAGCTATGACAGGGGCAGTCATTCGTAGACATGCATGGTTAAAAGATCAACCTCTACCAGATCATGTAAAGGCAAAACTTCTGGATGCACCTTTGGAAAAGAACAAGCTTTTTGGTGCTAATGCTAAGGATGTGTTAAAGTCCATCGAGGAAAAAGCAAAATCAGTTCAGACGGTGAAAGATTTCCTCCAGGTTCAACCCCCCAGATTCAGTAGGAATTGGCCTTCAAAAAACTGGTCCTTTCCTAATCCTGAAAAATGTCAAAGGGGTAAAACAGGCGTGGCGAGGAAGAGGACAATACAGAGGTCCTTACAGGGGACGACAATGGCAGCCAGCAAACCAAAGAAGTGACACAGGGGTTTCACCTGCCCCACAGCCACAATCTCAATGACTTTCCTCTGCTTCCGCCTACCAGGGAACAAATAGAAGCTCCCTTGGACGGGAAATTATCTCTGTTTGCAGACAATTGGCACAGATTGACAAAGGACAAATGGATTTTGGACATTATAGACCGAGGTTACAGGTTCCATTTTCATACCTTACCAAGAAAACAAGGCATGCCAAACCTACCACAAAACCAGAGGGCAGAGGCTATCAAGCAAATCTCTCTGCTGACTCGGATGAAAGCAATAGAAAGAGTTCCACAACAAGAACAAGGCCAGGGGTTTTACTCAAGACTGTTCCTTGTTCCAAGAAAATAATCTCAGTGGAGACCAATTCTGGATTTGTCCGCATTAAACACCTTTCTCATAGTACCAAAGTTCAAAATGCTGACTCTACAGCAACTCCTTCCCATGCTGGGCAAGGGGTCTTGGC
The DNA here is from genome assembly GCF_019279795.1 of Protopterus annectens. Lineage (NCBI taxonomy): Eukaryota > Metazoa > Chordata > Ceratodontiformes > Protopteridae > Protopterus > Protopterus annectens. The sequence continues at coordinate 539,063,794 of NC_056731.1, forward strand.
TGATTACTCTGGACCTCAAGGAGGCATACCTGCATGTCCCTATCAGACACAGCTGCAGAAGATACCTCAGATTTCTTGCAGGGCCAGAGCATTATCAATTCTCAGCATTGCCATTTGGCTTATCTACTGCGCCCAGAGTATTCACAAAATGCCTGGCTTCAGTAATTGCTCATTGCAGGCTCCAGGGGATCCAAATTTACCCATACCTGGACGACTGCCTCATACAAGTGGACGACAAATTGATGTTGACAAAAAACTTGGACTATGTCATACGATTACTTCAAGCTGTGGGATACACAGTCAACTTCCAAAAGTCAAGACTTCAGCCATCCCAGCAAATAATCTTCTTAGGAGCCAAATTAGACACAGCCTCTCAAATGGCTTACCTAACAGAAGACAAGCAAGAGAAGTTAACTCATTATTCCAAAGGTTTGGCAAAACTTACCCAGATGACTGCAAGGAGATTCCTACAGGTCCTGGGTTACATGGCATCCTGCATTCTCCTGGTTCCATTAGCAAGACTACACATGAGAAAGCTTCAATGGTACCTAAAAAGCCTATGGTCTCAGCACAGCAACAACTTAGAGACAACCATACCGCTCATTCCATGCCTACAAAAGGAATTCCTATGGTGGGCCTCGGTAAGCCAGGCAAACACAGGTATGTCATTCAAAAAAACACAGATAACACAGACCATGACCACAGACACCTCAGACCTTGGATGGGGGGCGCACATGGAAGGCAGGTGTATACAAGGACAATGGTCTCCAAAGGAAACACATCTGCATATAAACCAAAAGGAAATGCTGGCAGTAATGCATGCCATCGAGGCCTTTCAACACCAACTTCAGCAAGGCCATTTACTGATACGGACAGACAACACCACTATGATGTGGTATATAAACAAGCAAGGGGGCACCCATTCTTACCCCCTTTGCAGACTGACAATGCATCTTTGGGAAAAATCACTGAGCCTAAACATTCAGTTACAATCCCAGTTTGTTCCAGGCAAAGACAATGTGCTGGTGGACAGCCTAAGCAGGAATTTCACAGATCCACACGAGTGGAGGTTACATCCGAAGATCTTCACACAGCTCACTTCTACATGGGGCAGGCCAGAAATAGACCTATTTGCCTCTCACCTCAACCATCATCTACAAAAATTCTGCTCAAGGACATACCATCCACAAGCTTGGAAAATAGATGCTCTCTCATTCAACTGGAACTTCCTAAAAATCTATGCATTCCCACCTCTGCCACTGATGACCTCAGTATTACTAAAGATCAAAGCAGAGAGACCCAAGGGGATCCTAATAGCTCCAGACTGGCCAAGACAACACTGGTATCCACTACTACGGAGCATATGTCACACCAAGAAGTGGGCCCTTCCCCAATGGCCTCAACGTTTGACTCAACACAACTTCAAAACAGTGCATCCAAACCTTCAGACACTGCAGCTATAACAGCCTGGGAGATCCCATGAATAACCTGAACCTATCTCTCTCCAAGGAAGTTCAGCGGATACTAACAGAGGCTCGAAGACCATCCACCAGAAAGGTTTACTTAGCAAAATGAAGAGATTCAGCATTTGGAATACCAGCAAGGGACATGATGCATCATTATTGAACATCCCACTCATCCTGGAATATTTGGCAGATATGCTAAAGAATGGACTCTCATATTCTTCCATAAAGATACATGCATCAGCTATTTCAGCTAGCTATAACACTGATCCGCCTGTCTTTTCACATCCTTTGCTAAGGCAATTCCTCAGGGGAATCAAGAACATTAAGCCACCAAGAAAGGCTCCAGTGCCAGCCTGGGACCTCAATTTTGTCCTAGAAAAACTGACTCTACCTCCATTTGAGCCAGCAGCTTCAGCTGGCTTGCAATTTCTCTCATGGAAGACAGCTTTCCTGTTGGCAATTACCTCAGCAAGAAGGGTTTCGGAACTACAGGCCCTAATGGCAATACCACCGTTCATAATTTTCCACAGAGACAGGGTTTCATTAAGGACCAACCCTACTTTTATGCCAAAGGTGGTATCTAAGGTTTCTTTAAATCAAGCACATTCACAGACAACTTCGATACTACCTGGACAGAACCAAGACCAGTAGGAAGTCTGAACAACTTTTTGTAGCTTACGCCCCTGCAGTCCAAGGAAAAGCAATTTCAAAACAAACTGTTTCAAAATGGATTGGACATTGCATCAGATTCTGTTATTCCTTTCATGGAAAGACTGTTCCAGCCAATGTCAGACCACATTCCACCAGAGCTACAGCCACCTCTACAGCTTTCTTAAGAGGGGTGCCTACTAAGGACATTCTAGAAGCTGCTACATGGAGCTCCGTGCATACATTCTCCAAACACTACAATCTCCCTCTATACTCCAGATCCAGAGCAGGCTTTGCTTCGGCAGTCCTGCAGGGTTTGATTGCCACACCATCTTTTTCCTAGAGCATTCCTCCTCCCCCAGCTAAGCTATGGTATTCTACCCATATGTTATGACTGCAGTTGCATTCTTGAAGGACATAGTACAGATGTGATAGTGTTCAATCTCGCCGTTTGTTCTTACACATGGGTTCGGAGCCGATCCTCGGCTCCGTGCCGGCCTCTTGCAAGCTCTGCATCGAGAAGAAGCTCGAGACAATCTAATACCCACAATCCCCCTCTGCCTTTACCTCAGATCTAGTTTGCCGCTGCTGCATTCGCATCGCTGGGAGCTAGCTCGAGCATCTAAAGTTAAGATATAACTTATTTTGTTATATTTTATTGGATTTTCTTGTTCTAGTTGATATATCTTGATATACTGAGTGATTGTGTGTTGAGTGATTAAATTCTCGGTACCGTTAATCTTATTTATCGGTTAGAGTTTTTCGGGGCCTACAACCCTTCTTAGATTTAAAAAGGATTTGACATTTAAACCGGATTTGACACTTTTTTCTCGGATTTGACTATATTACTGGACTTGTCTCTTTCTTGTAAAATGTCTGATAAGGTAAAGTCTGGATTTAAGCGTTGTCAGTGTGGCCAGAAAATGTCAGTGACTGACAACCATAGTTCCTGCGTCTACTGCCTTGGCCCTCTCCACTTGCAAGAGGACTGTTCTATCTGTCACTCTTTTAGTGGGAGGGTCATGACAGATAGGCGCAGGAAACTCATGGACAGAGGTTTATTAAAACCTCCTTTTCAGGAGGCTCTGGATGCTTCTGACCAGGCATCGAAATCCTCTAAGGAATCGAAGACGTCGGAGCCCAAGTCATCGGCTCCGAGCTCTTCAGCAAAGGTTAGATCACTGGTTCCACAGACTTCGGGGCCGAGTGTTCAACTGGTATCGGTTCCTGAGCCTCGAGTCTTGGAACCGGTGATGGAGCTCCCTCCTTCGACCTTGTTGAGGTCGACTCCGTCTTCGGTTCCTTCGACCCGTTCTTCTTCCAAACTCTCTGATATCGATGTGGATCGTGTGGTGCAGAAGTTATTGGAGCATTCGGCCCTATCCAAACTTATTTCGGTTTCCACCCAGTTGGTGTCGAAACTTGAAGGCCTCCCAGTGTCTCCATCCATTCCTCCTCCGAGACCTGTTCAGTCTTTGGAGCCGGAAGAGGCTGATCTTCTGATTGTGGAGCCCTCGGGTCCAGAACCGTCCTTTTCTCGGTCTGTTCCTCTCACCTCGACTCCGTCGGACCCGATACCGGAGTCTCGGAGCCGACGATCTGTCCTTGGTTCCGGGGCCGAGAGTCGAACCGACGTTTCTGTTCCGATTCTCCCCCTCGGGGCCTCGGCGCGGATCGATTCGGCTCCGTCCTCGGGGTCGATGCCTTCGGTGCCTGTGTCGGGGATTCTTCCCATTTCTTCGGAACCGGGAGATTCTTGATGCGGGACCGGGCGTTCGACCTAATGAGGAAGGTGTTGTCTACCCAGACAACCACATCAGTGGAAGCAACCTCTCCTCCCCATAAAGGGCCGTTATCCTCCTCTGCACCCACGGCCACATACAAGCGTCGGGCACCAGTGTCTCAGCCACCCTGGAGGTGCCCCTCTTCCTCGGAGGCTTCTTCGGATGCTCCCACGAAGAAGACCCTAGGAAAAGATTGTGTAAGAGGAGACACTTGGATTCTCCACAAGAATCCTTGACATCTGATACTGACTTAGATGAGTCAGAAGGGTCCCTAAGTCACCTTCAGAAGATGTCTCTTTTCGGACATATTGGAGATCCTGAAACAGAGAGGTGACTGGCAGTCCCTTCCCCTTCTGAGGATGAGTCAGTTTTGCTGAAGGCATTTGGTGCTCGCCCTTCTTCCTCCTGGGTCACTCCGCCCTTGAATTAATGGAACTAATTGCTCGAAGGGCGTGGAGGCTCCTGACACAGTGGAACCAGTCCCAAGGAAACCCAATAAATACATCACGGCACCTCAGGACAAGTCCTACTTAACAAAAGGAGTTCCAGTGGGCGCTATGGTGGTGGCAGCGCCACGAAAAGGACATGTCAGAGTCTTCCTCATCTGTCCATCCCCCTAATAAAGATTCTAGGACGATGGATAGGTACGGGAAGCGCATTTTTAGTTCAGCGGCTTTTTCCATGCGATCCCTGAACTATTTGACCCATTTTACACGTCTACAGAGGGATCTAGTCAAAGAGTTGGGAGATACCGTCCAGGGTACTACAGATGCGGCTGTCTCAGAGAAAGTGACAGCGCAACTTAATACCCTTACAGCCATTGTGAACTCGTCCATGAGGCTGATTTCCTACGCAGCCGAAGGTTCGAGTAGGGCAGCAGCTTCAGCGATTGCTCTTCGCAGACAATCCTGGATGCGCTTATGTTCCTTTGCGGAAGCCTTCAAGTCTTCCTTTACTAACGCCCCATTTGACGGTGCCACTCTCTTTGGCCCCAAGGTAAAGGAGACCCTTACCCGGTGTGAACAGGAGGGAAAGACTCTGTCTGCTGTCGGAGTCCGTTTTTCCACCCCAACCAGACCGTACCCCAAAGGGCAACGTGGTGGAAAAATGTGGTTTCAAAACCCCAAGGATCTTTCCCAGGCACACAGGGAGATGCCCCTCTAGAGGCAGAGGAGGGGCAGAGGTGGAAGACGCCCAGGTGGCAGAGGGGTCCGCAACATCAAGGTGACAGGGATACACTCCTGGTAAACCTTTCCAGCACTCCTGAGAGGAGGCCCGACTGTCCTGCTCTGGAGGCAGTCGGGGTCGCTTAGCTTTATACCCTCAGGCCTGGCAAAATATAACTACAGACAAGTGGGTAAAATGCGTGGTTACCAGAGGTTACAACATACCCTTTCTATCCCATCCCATTCCAAAGAAAAGACTCCCAGATGTACCGCCCATCTGCGAGAGCCAGCAGCTATAGAAATTTCAAAGCTGCTAGAAAAAGAGTCATCCAACCAGTCCCAGCGGACCAGCAAGGATTCGGGACTTACTCAAGGTTCTTTTTAGTTCCAAAGAAAACAGGGGACTGGAGGCCCATCCTGGACCTAAGCTACCTCAATACCTTCGTCAGGAAAGAAAAGTTCCGAATGGTCACGCTTCAATCGATCCTTCCATTCTTACAGAAGGACGACTGGATGTGCTCAATAGATCTAGAAGATGCATACTACCACATCAAAATGGCCAGGGCATCCAGAGATCATTTGCGCTTCCGGCTGGGGGCCAGTCACTTTCAATTTCGAGCCCTGCCCTTTGGTCTGACCTCAGCCCCCAGGGTCTTCACCAAATGCATGGCAGTGGTAGCGTCTCACTTGTGACGCCAAGGATTCCAGGTGTTTCCGTATCTGGACGACTGGCTACTTTCTGCCACCACCCAGCGTCAACTATTACAGGCCAGAGACTTTACTCTTCAACTGTGTGTTCACCTAGGAATTTCCGTAAACTTCGGAAAATCCTTGCTTCAGCCATCACAAAATATCTTGTTCATAGGAGCAGAATTAAACACACGTCAGTTAATTCTAAGGCTTCCCCCAGAAAGGATACTATCACTTCAGACTCATATACGTCTTCTACTTTTGTCAAGGAAATCTCCAGCAAAACTGGTACTGAAGGTTTTGGGACTCATGTCAGCCTCCCTTATTGCAATACCCTTGGGAAGGCTGCACATGAGAGTCCTACAATGGCTACTGTTTGCACAATGGTCGTTTCAACAACTACCTCTAACACACGAGATTCTTAGAACGAAAACGTGCAAGACACATCTAAACTGGTGGCTTCAAACGTGCAACCTTTCCAAGGGGAGACCATTTGTGCTACCCACGCCTACAGTTACGGTGACCACGGACGCTTCCCTGATAGGGTGGGGGGGCATCTTTCAGGGACAGACAGTCCAAGGCGAATGGACCAATTTGGAGTACAATCTGCACATCAATGTTCTAGAGTTGAGGGCAGTGTTTCTAGCGTTGCAACACTTTGCTCCCCTTCTTCCTCTAGGAACTATTGCAGTTCAGACGGACAACATGTCAGTAGTCTGGTACATAAACAAGCAAGGGGGAACCAAGTCCTATCAGCTATGCAGAGAGGCCATGAGAATCTGGCAGTGGGCGGAGTCCACGGGTCGCTTTCTAATAGCAACGCACATCCGGGTCATCCAACGTCATAGCCGACAGGCTGAGCAGAGCAATTCTGTTACCGCACGAGTGGTCCCTAAAACAGTCAGTGGCGAAAGGATTTTTCGCGTGGGGCCAGCCTTCCTGCGATCTGTTTGCATCTCCAATGAACGCCAAATGCAGGAGCTACTTTGCCCTATTACCCCCTCCAGGGGAAGTCCCCAGGGACGCACTGATTCACGATTGGCCCCCAGGACTCCTGTACGCATTTCCTCCATTTCCCCTGATATCAAAGTTTCTCCAGAAAGCCAGAAACCTTCACAGGACAATAATCCTCATTGCCCCATTCTGGCCTCGTCAAATTTGGTTTCCCTTCCTGAAGACACACTGCATTTGGGGACCCTGGATTCTGGACCCAGAGCCAGATCTATTGACTCACTCGTCAGGGGCTCCCCATCCCGCGCTCCGGTCCCTCCATCTAGCAGCTTGGTTGCTCCAATTCCCAACTTAGCCAGGTCTGATCTTCTTTCGCCAGCAGTTGAATATATTGGTGGCTTCTCATAAAGCTTCCACTACTAAAACATATTCTAGTAAATGGAAGCGATTTGTATTCTGGGAATACACAGCAAGTGGATCCTTTTATAGCTCCTTTGAATAAAATATTAGAGTTTTTAACGGACTTATTCCATCAGGGTGCTTCTCCTGCTACACTAAGAGTTCAATTGGCTGCCATTTCAAATTTCCATGTGGAAGAATGTGGGGCTCCTGTTATGGCCCACAGACTTTGTAAAGCCTTTTAAAAGGGGTTTTCATATTAGACCACCAGTCAGATCTCCTCGTCACCTTGGAGTCTAAACTTGTTGTTATCTAAATTAATGTTGCCCCTTTGAACCTGCCTCTTCTTGCCCATTAAAATTTTTGTCCTGGAAGACTCTCTTTTTGGTAGCCATTACTTCCGCTAGAGTATCTGAACTTCAGGCTCTCTCCATCAAGCACCCTTATTTGATCTTTCACTCTGACAGAGTTTCTCTTGAACTAATTCATCCTTCCTCCCTAAAGTGTGTTCTATTAACAATATTAATCAGTCCATTGAATTACCCACCTTCTTCAAAAATCACTCCAACAAAATGGAGTATATGTTGCACAAATTAGATGTTCACAGACAACTAAGATTTTACTTGGATAGAACAAAAGATCACAGAAAAACTGATCAACTTTTGTGGCCTTTGCTGATAGCAGGAAAGGACTAGCGGTTACCAAAAGAACTCTTTCTAAGTGGCTAATGGATTGTATAATCTATGTCTATGATTCCTCAAATCTAACTCTCTTACACAAACCCAAAGGACATTCCACAAGGTCAGTGTCTACATCTCTGGCTCATGCAGCCAGCCTACCACTAGACGCTATTTGTGCGGCTGCTACTTGGTCTAAGCCACATACATTCATTTCTCATTATAAGGTAGACAAGGCTTCTAGGGACAGAGCAACCTTTGGTTCCACTGTGCTCAAGAACGTCCTTCCGTGAGTTCCTCAGGAACAAGGAGCTAGGGACGCTACCCATGTGTAAGAACAAACGGCGAGATTGAACACTATCACATATAGAAGTTATGTCCTTACCATAACGCGTTCCATGTGGAGTGTTCATCTCGCTTTGTTCTTACATTCCCACCCTCCCGCCCTTAAGAAGAACGTTCTTTTGATGCCTGGCCGGGAGCATTCTGCTTCTGCTTTGCAGATGTTGTGTACATAGTTGGCATGTATATATATATATATGTCTATTTGTTCTTTTATATATATAGTTATGTATAGACTCTTATTTCTGTCAATATGTGATGTAAGTATGAATGTGCTCTCTCTAGAGATTGGTTTGCTTGCAAACTAGATCTGAGGTAAAGGCAGAGGGGGATTGTGGGTATTAGATTGTCTCGAGCTTCTTCTCGATGCAGAGCTTGCAAGAGGCCGGCACGGAGCCGAGGATCGGCTCCGAACCCATGTGTAAGAACAAAGGCGAGATGAACACTCCACATGGAACGTTATGGTAAGGACATAACTTCTATTTTTGTACCTACCATAAATGTAGATGTCCGATAGATATGCATCTGCAGTCGGATTTTCCCTCCCTCCATACCCCTCTATGCCTAGGGTCCACTCCTATCCCTGTTTCTCTTAGCTGGGGATATCTGTTATGGTGCATCTGTTTATTGCTCATTTATTTGTCTGGAATCCTGTTTTTGTCTTCCAATTTGATTACAGCCTTCCTTGGAGGGCACCTGGCATCTGGGGCAAGAAACACTGAAGAAAATGGCGTCGGCTGATGCTTATGTACTCCAGCCGCTCTGACGTCGGAGAGAAATGTGACATCAGCCGACGTCGGACCCAGACTTTGGAATCCGGCCGACCGAGGGCTGCCTGAGGCAGGACAACCAACCCATATGTTATGACTGCAGTTGCATGTCTATCGGACATCTACATTTATGGTAGGTACAAAACTGTACTTTTTGCATAACATACCTGATTTGCATTTTCCTCCCGTGTTTCTCATTCTTTTAGAGTTTAATTTTTTTAAATAATATATGCTACAGAAACTCTACTTTTTTAATAGAAGAAAGTCCGGGTGACCTGACTTTTTTCCATTGGTATATGCTCAATTTACAGTGGGCACCCTGGTTGGGCTGACCAGTCAGTGTGTTCATTTTTAAATGTTAATAGCCAGTCATTCCCCTATGAAGGGCAACCCAAAACAAAAATAGAAAGCTCCAGCAGGTAAATATCAAGCCCAATGTAAGCGCGCAGTTAAAAAAAAAAAAAAAAAAAAAAACAGAACTGTCGCAAGATAAAGCATAGATAGGAACTTTTATTGTCAAAGGGTAAAAGTTCTTGTCTGTGCTTTGTCTTGAGCCTGTTTTGTTGTTTATGAAGGACAACCCCTGAGAATAATTTTGCTCTCCCGGAGGTATTGGCTTTTTCACTCTTTCTTTCTCAGAAATATTTTTACTGCCTCTTGTTTCTGAGACACTGATTTTGATAAAACAAATACTCCCTATTAGTTCCTGTACTTTCTTTAATTAGTGGTTTTATAGAACTCTTACAGTCAGAGCTAAACCTTAGCCACTTTCCTTACTTTTATCCTTGTACTGTTCTCTTTGCTAGGCTGTGTACTTCTGACTGAACTTTTCCCTTCAGTAACTTCCATCGTTATTATACTGAGGAAAATTTTGACAAGTGATTACATCTCAAGACAGATTGATTACCAGGGCTACAGGATGTCAAACTACTTGAGTTTGCACGTTCAGTTGTGTTAGAGTATTTCTCTTGTATCCCTGTACACATATTTCAAATTTCTGTTACTAGTTGTTTTATATTTCCAAAATTATTATGCTTTAACCATTGAAATCTTGCTTCTTGAGTCCAGTAATCCCTGTAGTTATTTCCACTGATGTCCTTCTATTCACGTGTTGCAGTATTCTGTACATATGGGTTTCCTCCTCTTGCTACCCAAACATCTGGCCAGCATACAAAAGATTTCAGTCACTGTATGGTGTGTGGGGACGTCTGATGTGGCGAGCAGAGCATGGGCTGTAAAAGTGTCTGCACGCACCATACCTCAGAACTTCTCAGCCGCCAGTCAAATTTCAGGTGTTCCTGCCTTCCCAGCTGTTGGATTCTAAAGAACTCCTGATAAGTACCCCATTGAGGAACCTTCTTTTCAGTCATTGTTTTCTCATGCTTGTTCTTGTCATCCAGAAAGGGCAGGTGTAAGTGCAGTCTTCAAATACCACACAGACACCCATGATCTTTGCCTGTTTTGTTTAGGTAAATCACATGACTACAAGGCCTGCCCTATCTTCCAGGCTTTTGTTCCCAACACCTTACGTAGCAGACTCCCTACACTCAACTTATATTTAGAAAACCAATATCTTAAACAGTTAGCGCTAGGTATGGAGGGTTCTTCTGACTTGCTTGCTGAACTGCCAAAGAAGAAGGACAAGACCACATGGCCTACTACTGTCACTGCACCTCTATCATCTGATGCTCAGCCTGTGGCTGACGCTGGCCTGGTTGATTGATTGGGCTCCGCCACCCCGGATATAGCAGGTACCTCTTCAGAAGCTGCAGAATCTTGCATGGAAGTCATGTCGATGGAGGCTTTACGGATGTTGGTCTCCAAGGGGGAACCAGGGCTCTCAACAGGCCAGTTGGATCCCTCCATCCCTTTGCAGTCGTCCGATCCTAGGCCTTCCTCTGTTCAGACTCCCACTAGGCCTTCACTCAAAAAGAAGGAGAAGAGGAAGCATGTATCCTCTGTTACAGAAAGTCTACCGGATTGGCAGGCTTTCTCTCAAAGCCAGTTTACAGCCTTTATGTCCTTGTGGCCTACTTTACCTGGGACTTCCACAATCCCTCCTCCAATTCTGAGGCCTAGGCCTCAGAACCTTCCCAGGTGGAAGAGGAAAAGTACTGTGATGATTCTTCTGAAGAATCTGTCTCCTACACCTCTCAACTCCCTTCCCCCCTTGGATATAGTTCCACAGAGGAAGAATCTGGTGATGCAGATTCCCCAGCAAAAGATCTAACCTTTATGGAAACTAAAGAAAAAATGAGGGAACATTTTAAGTGGGAAGCATCTGAAGATGACTGCGGTACAAAAAAAAAAAAGGTATCATCACCTCATCCAGATGGACTCCCCAGCCCCTACTGCTGTTCCTCACATTCTTCCAGATTTTCTGGATGCTTTTTCAGCAGCATCCTTAAATGCAGGCTCCCAACCCCAGCTCCACGCAGACCTGATAGATTTTATAAAGTTCCTGAGACAGCAAAATTTCTAGTAAAATGCCCAGCTGCAGACCCAGCCACCATTTCTATCTCCACTGACAAGGCTTTAAAACTACTGCCTTCTACTACCCTCCACCCTGCTGACAAGGACAGCAAAATCATGTAGCATTTGGGGAAGAAAATGTACACATCTGCAGCCCTGGCTTTCAGAGCAATCTGTTACCAGATGCACATGTCAAAGTATGCTTTATCCCTTCTGGAGAAAATTTCCAAACAACTATCTGACTACCCAGACTCAGCAGCCAAAGCTCAACTGCCTCCCTTGTTTCATTGACTTAGCAGGTTACAAGGCATTCTTTCAAGTGCAGCTGTGAAGCTGCTGAGGCCTCAGCCAGGTCAGCAGCATCAGCATCTGCCCTAAGAAGGTATTCCTGGATGTTCTTCGTGTTTCGCTGTTGCAGTCATTACATTTGGGTAATCCTGCTGGCAGGTTGCCGTCAGTCGGCCTGAATTCCAAAGTCCTGGGTCCTGTGTCGGCTCTTCCCTGACGTCAGGGGTATAAAAGAAGAGGCCAACGCCATTTTCTTTACTCTTTCTTGTTGCGTGGTGCCCGAAGCAGAAGCAGTTCGCAAGTGCCGGTCTGCCAACTCCTCTAAGATTTTCGTGTTTGAATTTCAGATCCGAAGTCTTCATTAAAGCTAAGTACCCATTGTGGAAACTTTTTTCTTGTTCCAGACCGATGTCAGAAAAAGTTAATAATTGTATTTCTTGTGGAAAGCAAATACCTCTTAAGGACTTTCATTCCTACTGTATTCCTTGCCTAGGCCCTGACCATAATGTTTCAGGTTGTCGGTTTTGTGCTAGATTCAACCAACGCAGTATTAAGCGTCGGTATGATTTTGCATTAAACTATTTTGGACGCAGGTTTAGTTATCCAGAATTTTCGTCGGATAGCCATCCGACAACCGGAGTTCACAAAAACGCAGAGAGAAACATAGGCAGCCGAGGCTCAAAGCCGATGACGAAGCTTCTTTTTAGCCAGTTTCCAGTTCTCAGTGAGGCGCTTTCGCAGCCTCTGACGCCCGCTACTTTAGAGTCGCAGGCCACTACCAACTCCTACGTGGAGTCGGCTATGCCACTGGAAACTCAAGGTATTGGAGCCTCGGACACTGTCCCTTCAGATGGGTCTGGAGCCGCTGAGCAGGCACCGGCTTCTGAGGGTGTTTTCAGGTCTAAACATCTATACATTAAACCAACTTCAAAGACAAAGACTAAAGCACCTTCAAAGACAAAGAAACAAATTCATGAGCCACGTGGACAGGCCTCCATGCCCAAAAAACAAATGCTCAAAATGGCCGAAGACTTGATTACCTTGATCAGGGGTACCCATCCCCCTCCTGATAAGTGGCCTAGGCAAGAGACAGACTATGAATCTTCAGATCAGGTTTCTATTTCTTCTGATTTCTCTTCTGATCAGGAGTATTCTCTTCCCCCCTATGAGGATTCTGATGCTGAAGAATCTATTCCTTCAGCTTCTCCTCCTGAAGACTGTTCTTTTGGGGAAACATTGCATACCATGAGGGAGCACTTCCACTGGGAGAGCCAAGATTTTTCAGAATCTAAAAAGAGGCTCAGGGACTTCCTTTTACTACCTCAACACAGGCCTCTAGCCATTCCACCTGTTAGACATTGTTGATGATGTATACTCAGAGTCTAGTCTAACCACTGACTCCTTACCTCCAGCTCCTGTTAAGCCTGACAGATATTACAGGGTTCCTGACTCTCATAAATTCCTTTTCAAAAACCCTGCTGCAGACCCAGAAACTATTTCACAGGGTCCCAAAGGGGTTAAGGCTTCTGCTGCAAAAAACCCTACCCCCTCTGACAGAGATTCTAGGGCACTGGATAGATGGGGAAAAAAGGTTTACACATCTGCTACCTTGGCTATAAGGGTCTTAAACTGTCAGTTTCATATGCTCAAATATCAACAACATGTCATGGCATTGCTTAAACAGAAAATGTTGTTAAACTCTGAATGTGCAGAAAACAGGGAAATGCAGGATGTATTGCATGCAGCTGAACAAGTTGGAAAGCATACTTTGCGATGTGGTTTTGATTCTCTGGAGGCCTCCTGCAGGGCCACAGTTATGGGTTCTGTAATTAGGAGGCATGCTTGGTTAAAGGAACAAAATATGCTTGATCATGTCAAAGTTAAATTATTAGATGCACCTTTACAGCATGATACTTTGGTGTTAAGGCAGAAGAAGTGTTAAAGAAGATGGAGGACAAAGCTAAATCTATGCAAACTGTCAAATATTTTTTACAAGTACAGCCACCTAGGTTTAGTAGACACTGGCCTACAAAAAATTTGTCCTTTCCTGCCTCAGACAGACCTCAAAGGGGCAGATCCAGACAACCTAGAGGCAGATCTCGCCCGCAAGGTTCATACAGGTCGAAGCAATGGGGTGCTTCTACCTCCAAAAGTGGAGAAGACAAATCACAACCTTACGGAAAACGGTCCCAATGACTTCCCCCTGCCTGTGCCAAGCACTTATCTCCTGGCAGCACCCTTAGGAGGAAAAATTGCACTTTTTTCTCAAAATTGGCACATTATAACCCAAGACAAGTTGGTTCTAAACATAGTGTCACAAGGCTACAAGTTCCACTTCCATACCCTGCCAAAGACAAATGGTTGGCCAGATCTGCCAAAGAATCAATGGGCAGAGGCAAAAAAACAAGTCTCATCCCTCATGGACATATGGGGCATCCAAAAAGTACCAGAGCAAGAGCAGGGACAAGGATTTTACTCAAGACTGTTCTTGGTACCCAGAAAAGACAAAACCTGGAGACCAATACTGGACCTGTCTATCCTAAACACATTCCTGGACATAGCAAAATTCAAGATGTTGACCTTACAGCAGCTTCTGCGCATGTTGGGCACGAAGGCTTGGCTTGTGACGTTAGACCTAAAAGAGTCATACCTGCATGTCCCAATCAGACAATCATGCAGAAGATAACTCAGATTCAAGGCTGGCTCAATGCATTACCAATTCTCTGCACTGCTGTTTGGCTTATCTGTTGCTCCCAGGATCTTTACAAAGTGCCTGGCACCAGTAATTGTATTCTGCAGACAAAGAGGAATACAAATATATCCTTACTTGGACGACTGCCTAATTCAAGCAGAAAACAAGGACATTCTTCTACAGCATCTGGCGTTTGTGAAAATACTTCTAACATGCCTAGGGTACACAGTCAGTGAAAGGAAATCAAAATTAGTACCCTCTCAAGAGATAATGTTCATGGGTGCAAGCTTAAGTACAACTGCCCAGATGGCTTATCTCACACCAGGCAAAGGCAACTGACTACCTATTTCAAAATAATGGCAACAAAGGCCCAGTTATCTGCAAGAAAAATTCTGCAGGCTTTGGGCTTCATGGCATCCTGCATCCTACTAATTCCATATGCATGACTGCATATGAGGAAACTTCAATGGTACCTAAAAAGTGTTTGGACTCAACATTGCCACAGCCTGGAAAACAATGATTACTCTCATTCCCTGCCTTCAACAGGAGTTTCGATAGTGGGCAAAGGCTTGTCACCAGAACAAGGAACAGCCATTCACATTACCCCCAGCCAGGCAAAACCTAACAACAGATGCATCAGATTATGCCTAGGGGGCCCACATGGCAGGAAGATGCATTCAGGGCACATGGTCCGCAAACCAAATGCATCTACATATCAGTCAAAAAGAGATGCTAGCTGTTTAATATGCCCTGACAGCCTTCAAGGACTTACTTCATCCGGGACAACTACTGATAAAGACAGACAACACCACGGTCATGTGGTATATAAACAAGCAGGGGGGCACACATTCTTACCCATGGCTTTGTGGGACACAGCATTGACTTACCAAGTACATCTCCAGGCACAATTCCTGCCAGGAAAGGAAAATACTCTGGCGGACGAACTAAGCAGAAACCTCATGGACCCCCACGAGTGGCAGCTGGATCCACAAGTCTTAAACATGATAACAAGGAATTGGGGATTCCCGGACATAGATCTATTTGCCTCTCCTCACAACTTCCAACTAAAAAGATTCTGCACAAGGATTTATCACAGACAAGCATGGAAAGTGGACGCCTTATCTTTCAGCTGGAAAAACCTATCAGTGTATGCCTTTCCCCCACTGCCTCTCCTCCCCAAGGTACTCCTAAAGGTCAGACAGGAGAAGCCAAAGATGATACTGATTGCCCCAGACTGGCCCCACCAGTACTGGTACCCAATCCTAAGGAACTTGTCTCAATGCCCAGCTTGGACCTTAACTCAAATACACACTCTACTGTCCCAGCAAAACAATCAGATCCTGCACAGCCAACTCAGGACTGTAAACCTGGCAGCATGGCGGATAATGTAGTCATACAAAACACACCTCTTAGTAAACTGTGATGGATGTCATTTTGGAAGCCAGAAGGCCTAGTACTAGAAAATCTTATGCTGGACAATGGAAGAGATTCTGTGCTTGGAACCAGGCACAAGGAACCGATACAGCTGTACCAAATATCCCTCAGATTTTGCAATACTTAACTGAGATGCTGGACAAAGGCCTACCTTTTTCATCAATTAAAATTCATGCCTCTGCCATTTCACCTCATTACAGTACAGAACCACCAATCTTTTCTCATCCTTTATTAAAGAAGTACCTCAGAGGAGCCAAAAATTTAAGACCTCCAAGGAGATCCCCAACACCTGCATGAGACCTCAACTATGTCTTGGAAAAACTCACCCTGCCTCCCTTTGGAAAACAGCTCTGCTCCTAGCAATAACTTCTGCAAGACGAGTTTCAGAGCTATAGCCACTCATGGCTGTGGAACCTTTTATCATGTTTTATCCAGACAGGGTTTCCCTGAGGACAAACCCAACATTTATGCCTAAGGTGGTGTCCAGTGTGGCTCTTAACCAAACTATTCATCTGCCAACTTTTTATCCAAACCCAGAGAACAAGGGGGAGAGAATACTACATTCTTTGGACGTACGCAGACGGCTCAGATTCTACTTGGACAGAACCAAAGTTTTCAGGAAGACAGAGCAATTACTAGTGGCATATGCTGCAGGATCCCAAAGAAAGGCGATCTCAAAGCAGACTCTCACAAAGTGGATAGGCCACTGCATTAGTTGCTGCTATTTTCACCATGGCAAGCCAGTGCCTAAGGACATTAGGCCACATTCAGCAAGAGCAGCAGCCACTTCAGCAGCCTTTCTCAGGGCAGTACCAACCAAAGACATTTTAGAAGCTGCTACTTGGAGTTGAGTGCACACCTTTACAAAGCACTATCATTTGCCACTCTACTCTAAATCCAGGGCAGGCTTTGCCACTGCAGTTCTGCAGGGCCTCATAGCCGCTCCTACTGCTGTTTAGCTCCAGCCTCCCAACCATAGCTTTGGGACTCTACCCAAATGTAATGACTGCAACAGTGAAACATGAAGAACATAGTACAGTTGTGTACACTTACCATAAATGTACATGTTCGAGTGTATTCACTTTTGCAGTCCAGGTTACCCACCCGCCATCCCCCTTTTCTCTACTGGAACTTATCTTTCCTTTTCTGAATTATACAACCTATATGTTGTGCTTGTAGATGAAGGTAAAGTTTATATTGCTGCATGTATTTTTACACATATATATATATATATATATATATATATATATAAATAAATTATGGCTACCCTTTTTGGAGGCACCTGACATCTGGGACAAGAAAAACTGAAGAAAATGGTGTCAACCGCTTCTTCTATGCCCATGACATCAGGGAAGAGCCTACAGCAGCTGACGCAAGAACCAGGACTTTGGAATTCAGGCCGACTGAGGGCAACCTGCCAGCAGGATTACGCAAATGTAATGACTGCAACAGTGAATACACTCGAAAATCTACATTTATGGTAAGTGTACACAACTGTACTTTATGCCTTCAGCCCCTACCAGAGGATTTTAGAGCTAAGCTGGTATAAGCTCCTTTGGACAACTTAGCCCTATTTGGAGCACAGGTTGCAGACTTGTTCAAGTCCTTGCAACAAAAGGGGGAAGAGATGCAAGATTTAAAGCATCTGTTGGTATCCCCAGTTCCAACATTTCAAAGAAATTATTCTTCAAAAACTCAGTTCTTTAGAAAGCACGCAGGGCCTGCTCCCTCTTCAAGGCCTAGGAAAACCACCAGGAAGCAATCCACTCTTGCTAGGGCCACACCATCTACCAGCTAGTGGACACCCTTTCAAAACAGGGCAGGTAGTGTGTGACTACCTGCTAACCTTGAACCCCCCTCCCCCTCCCTCTGTCCCTCTCTCCTTACGTCTCCCTCACTGTCTCCAAGTGTGGAGACTCATCACTTCAGACAAGTGGGTTCTTTCAGTAGTAGAGCACAGGTACTTCATGACCTGGATCATTCCACCAAAGAGAAAGGGAAGTCCCCAGCCCCCAAAAGAACAATTTCTCCTCTTAAAACCAGTGCTAGACAACCTTATGTTTCAAGGTACCATCCAGCCGGTCCCACAATCTGCTATGGGAGAAGGCTTTTACTCCAGGATTGTTCTAGTTCCAAGAAAAGATGGACCCTGGAGGCCAATTCTAGTCCTCTCACATCTGAACCTCTTCCTTCAGGTACCCACTTTCAGTATGCTTACCTTCCCAACTCTCTTTCTGATCCTCCTCCCTCAAGGGTTCATGGCCACCTTGGACATCAAGGATACCTATCTCCACATCCCCATAAGGCCCAACTTCAGGATGTACCTGAGGATGTTCATCATGTTTCATTGTTGCAGTCATTGCAATTGGGTTATCCTGCTGGCAGGCTACCTGCAGTCGGCCTGAATTCCAAAGCCCTGGTCCAGCGTCGGTTGTTGTCGCCTCTTCCCTGATGTCAGTGTGCCAGGGGTATAAAAGATGCAGCTGACGCCATTTTTTTCAGTCTTGCCACGCGGTGCCCGAAGCAAAAGCAGTTCACAAGTGCCGGTCGGCCGACTCCTGAGATTTTCAAATTCAAATTTCAGATCCAAAGTCTTCATTAAAGCTAAGTACCCCATTGGGGAAACTTTTTTCTTGATCTAGACCGATGTCAGAAAAAGTTAATAATTGTATTTCTTGTGGGAAGCAAATACCTCATAAGGATTTTCATTCTTACTGTATTCCTTGCCTAGGCCCTGACCACGACATTGCTAGTTGTTGGTTTTGTGCTAGATTTAACCAACGCACTATTAAGCGTCTGTATGAGTTTGCATTTCATTATTTTGGCAGAAGATTTAATTATATAATGCCGTCGGAACAGACAACTACTGGAATTTATAAAAAGCACAAGGAAAAAGAAAAGGACAGGCATCTGAGGTCCAAAACCGACGAGGCTTCGGCTAGGCCAGTCGCCGGTTCTCAGGAGCTTTCGCAGCCCCTGACGCCCGCTACCTCAGAGCCACAGGCCGCTTCCGACTCCCACGTGGAGCCGACTAGGCCGCTGGATACTCAAGGTATTGGACCCTCGGAAACTGTTCCCTCAGATGGGTCCGGAGCCGCTGAGCAGGCATCGGCTTCTGAGGGTGTTTTCAGGCCTACACAGTTATATGTGAAAACGACTTCAGCTTCAAAGGCAAAGACTAAGCACCTCTAAAGACAAAGAAACAAGTACAACATTCCCCTGGACAGGCCTCCATGCCTAAAAAACAGATGCTTAAAATGGCCGAAGACCTAATTACTTTGATCAGGGGTTCCCATCCCCCTCCTGATAAGAGGCCGAGGCAAGGGACAGAATATGAATCTTCAGATCAGGTTTCCATTTCCTCTGATTCCTCTTCTGAACAGGGATACTCTCTTCCTCCCTATGAGGATTCTGATGCTGAAGAATCTATCCCCTCAGCCTCTCCTCCTGAGGATTATCCTTTCAGGGAGACCCTGCATACTATGAGGGAGCACTTCCACTGGGAGAGCCAAGATTATTCAGAGTCTAAGAAAAGGCTCAGAGATTTTCTTTTACTACCTCAGTACAGCCCCCTTGCTATTCCTCCTGTTTTAGACATTGTGGATGATGTATTTATAGAGTCCAGTCTGACTCCTGACTCTCTACCATCAGCTCCTGTTAAGCCAGACAGATACTACAGGGTTCCTGATTCACATAGATTTCTTTATAAAAAACATTCAAAACACGCCTCTCTCTAAAGCGGTGATGGATGTTATTTTGGAAGCCAGGAGGCCTAGCACCAGAAAATCCTATGCAGAAAAATGGAAGAAATTCTGTGTTTGGAACCAGACACAAGGAATTGACACGATTGTACCAAATATTCCTCAGATTTTGCAATACTTAACTGAGATGCTAGACAAAGGCCTATCCTTTTCATCAATTAAGATTCATGCCTCTGCCATTTCAGCTCATTACAATACAGACCCACCTATTTTTTCACACCCATTACTAAGGCAGTACCTCAGAGGGGCCAAAAACATAAGACCTCTAAGGAGAGCACCAATACCTGCATGGGACCACAATTATGTCTTGGAAAAACTCACACTGCCTCCTTTTGAGCCAGCCTCTACAGCTGATATAAAATTCTTATCCTGGAAAACAGCTCTGCTCCTATCATAACCTCTGCAAGACGAGTCTCAGAGTTACAGGCACTCATGGCTGTGGAACCTTTTATCATTTTCCAACCTGACAGGGTTTCTCTGAGAACAAATCCTACATTTATGCCTAAGGTAGTGTCCAGTGCGGCCCTGAATCAAACAATTCATTTGCCTACCTTTTACCCAAACCCACAGAATAAGGGTGAGAGACTTCTGCATTCATTGGGCATTCATAGGCAGCTATGCTTCTACTTGAGCAGAACCAAAGCTTTCAGAAAGACTGAGCAACTTCTAGTGGCATATGCTGCAGGATCACAAGGAAAAGCCATTTCAAAGCAGACTATTTCAAAGTGGATAGGCCACTGCATTCGTTTCTGCTATTCACAGCATGGCAAATCATTGCCTAAGGGCATTAGGCCACATTCAGCCAGAGCAGCAGCCACTTCAGCAACCTTCCTCAGAGGAATACCAACCAAAGACATTTTAGAGGCTGCAACTTGGAGTTCAGTGCACACTTTTACAAAGCACTATCACTTACCTCTCTACTCTAAATCCAGGGCAGGCTTTGCCACTGCAGTTCTGCAGGGCCTCATAGCCTCTCCTAATCCTATTTAGCCCCAGCCGCCCAACCTTAGCTTTGGGATTCAACCCAATTGTAATGGCTGCAACAGTGAAACACGAACATAGTACAGTTGTGTACCTACCATAAATGTAGATGTTCGAGTGTATTCACTGTTGCAGTCCAGGTTACCCACCTACCATCCCCCTTTTCCTTTGCTGGGACTTACCTGTACTTCTCTATTCTATGCAACCTATATTGTGTATTTGCTTGTAGATGAAGGAAAAGTTTTACTTTACTACATGCATGTTTATTTGGCATAAATTAATTTACCCTTTTGTTGGGCACCTGACATCTGGGGCAAGAAAAACTGAAGAAAATAACGTCGGCTGCATCTTTTATACCCCTGGTGCACTGACGTCACGGAAGAGGTGACAGCAACCAACGCCGGACCAGGACTTTGGAATTCAGGCCGACTTCGGGTAGCCTGCCAGCAGGATAACCCTGCCGACTTCGGGTAGCCTGCCAGCAGGAATACCCAGTTGTAATGACTGCAACAGTGAATACACTCAAACATCTACATTTATGGTAGGTACACAACTGTACTCTCTCAGTGGCCTCCTCTCACTTTCAATTTTCTGCCTTGCCCTTTGGGATTCCACTGCATCCAGAGTCTTCACCAAATGTCTGCCACCAGTGATTGCCTTCTGCAGGACACAAGGGATCCAAATATTCCTGTATTTGGGTGACCTGCTAATTCAGTCCCTCCTGCTACAGTTACACAAAACCATTGCACTTCTACAAGTCCCTAGGGTTTCAGATCAATTACCCAAAATCTCAACTGGAACCTGCACAAGACATAGTCTTTCAGGGGTGCAGGATTTGAACAGACATCATGAAAGCCTACCTTCCTCCTCAAAACATGGAAAGTTTGACATATTGTCTACTTTTGGTTCTTCACACCATAGAAATGATTACAAGGCAGGCCTCAGGCTCCTGGGCTAAATGGCTTCTACTGTACCTATGCCGACTTTATCAAGAGTTCACATGAGGAACCTGCAGTGGTATCTCAGGTCTGTTTGGGCACAGCATTCCCGCCCCCTGGAGTACAGGGTGCCCCTTCTGC
This sequence comes from Protopterus annectens, assembly GCF_019279795.1. Taxonomy (NCBI): domain Eukaryota; kingdom Metazoa; phylum Chordata; order Ceratodontiformes; family Protopteridae; genus Protopterus; species Protopterus annectens. The sequence goes on from NC_056731.1 coordinate 539,085,394, forward strand.
CCTGTCTCAAGCAAGGAGATACCTTGGTGGCAGAAACAGGTGAAGCTCAACCCGAGTCTTCCACTCCAACCCTCTCAACCAAAACAGATTATGTACACAGGCACCTCAGACCAGTTGTGGAGCAACTCTGGGGCACCTAAAAGTGCAGGGAGTCTGGCCAGTACCACACAGGATAGAACACATCATTGTGAGAGAAATGAGGGCAGTACTACTGGCTCTGCAGGCCTTTCAAACCAGACTTCAGCAAGGACCCCTGAAGCTTTTTACAGACAATACTACAGTGCTGTGGTATTTCAGCAAGCAAGGGGGAACCAAGTCTTACTTTGCAGATTAGCTGTCCTTTCAATTATCCAAGGGCAATCCCCACAAGTTGTCTCTCAGAGTGGACCTGTTCACACAGGAGAAGGAAACCCAAATGCACTCACAGTGGCAATCTCTTCACCTCACTCTGTGGGTGATAAGATTCTGATCCCTTTCAGACACCTTTACAATGAGGAAGTTCTCACTGCCCTGCAGGAAATCAGGAAACCTAATACCAAGAGATCTTGTGTATCGAAGTGGAAAGGATTCTCCATATGGTGTCTTAAAAGGCAGTTGGACCCGTTGCAAAGCGAGACTCCTCTAGTAATATCTTACCTGTGTGAACTTTTGCAGACAGGGTTAGCATTCTCATCCATTAAGGCCCATTTGTCTGCCATTTCTGCATGCCTCCCGTTGGACACCCCCGCTAGCTTTCAGATTGCCTGCAAAACTATTTCTTAAGGGGGTACTTCATCTCAGTCCACTAAGGAAGCCCATTCCCCCTCCATGGGACCTGAACTTCATTTTAGAGAAGCTCACACTTCCCCCATTTGAGCCAGCATTCAAAGCTTCCCTAAAACACTGCACATGGAAGACTGTTCTGTTAGTGGCCTTGACCTCAGCTAGAAGAGTTTGAGTTGCAAGCCCTCATGGCTATTCCACCCTTTCTCAAATTCCACAGAGATAGGGTAACCTCTAGAACCAACTCATCCCTTCATGCCCAAGGTGGTCAGTGACCTTTCTTTAAACCAAACCATCCACCTACCTACTTTCTTTCCCAACCTACAGGGAGACAGTGAGAGAGTACTACATTCCCCGGATGTGCACAGAGAGCTCAGATTCTGTCTGAACAAAACCAGGCCCATCAGACAGGCTGACCAACTTGTTTATCTCTTTCCATCCCAGGACCCTTGGAAAAGCAGTATCTAAGCAAACCATTTCATCCTGGATTTCCAAAGATATTACTTTTTTGCTACAAACACCACAGGGAAATCCTTGCAAGGCAGTGTAAAAGCACATTCCAACAGGGCAGTGACTTCTTCAGGAGCCTTCTTCAAAGGCTTGGACAGTTCAACTATCCTTGAAGCAGACACTTGGTCTTCTGTGCACACCTTAACAAAACATTACAAGATAGATCTGATTTCCAGGTCCAGGGCTGGATTTGCCAGGGCTATCTTTCATCGATTCCTGGAGAATGCTACTAGGCCACCTCCCCCTTCCTCACAGTGAGCTTTGGCACTCGCCCATATGCACAGAATACTGCAACATGTAAATAGAAGGACATGGAAAAGTTGTGTAAAATCTTACCATAACCATAGATATCCTTCTCTTCCATGTTGCAGTATTCCTTCCCTCCCTCCTATCCCTCTTTTATTATCTGGCAGATCCCCTTTTGGATGTCACAGGACTTGCATTACCTTCTCTGGGACTGGTTCCGACTGGGGAGCTCAGTTCTGAGGTCTGGTGCATGCAGACGTCACTTTTATGGCTCATGCTTTGCTGGCCATGTCAGATGTCCCACACACCATACAGTGATTGAAATCTTTTGTATACTGGCCAGATGTTCAAGTAGCAAGAGGAGAAAACTCATATGTACAGAATACTGCAACATGGAAGAGAAGGACATCTATGGTTATGGTAAGATTTTTACACAACTTTTCTTTATACAGTTATTATGTTAAAGTGACAAAAAGCAGATTATACATTTAACAGCACTCCATTTATGTCCTCTCTGGTACACACTAACACATTGCTGACTGTCATTATGAGATTTTACAGTTATATAGTATTGCTTTCATTAACTGTACAGTACCTGGCTATATGTCATTTTCTAGAGTTTTTTTTTTAAACAGATTATTTATTTACTACTACTGAATCCTACACAATTGTACTTTATAAGCACGTACATGAGTGCATCGATCGTGCTATCCCAAACAGAACCAAGACGCTATCCTCCCAAAAAAGGAAGCCAAATCTGGTGGTCCCCTGCCATAAACAAAATGTACAACAGAAGGAAAAAACTGTTGCAAAAGAGAGTAAAATCCCATGAGTAGAGGAGCTCCCTGGTCAGCCTCAGTAAGAAGCTGTGATCCCTAATAAAATCCTCCAAAGCTAGTTATGAAAACAAAATCGCCACTGATTCTAAAGACAACCACAGCATTCAATAGCTATGTCAAGAATCTCAATGGCAACACTCAGATCTGCTCTGAGTTACAGCACAATGGTACTAAATATACAGACCCAACTGATATTGCCAACATCCTGGCAGATAAGTTCAGTGCTAACTTTACCCCCCTCTCACCCCCTAAAGAGTCCATCTCTATACCGGAAGAATGCAGAGTTCCTGTAATCATGGCTGCACAGGTAAAAACTACACTCTCCAAAGCCAAGAACACAGCATCCATGGGACCAGACAACATCCCAGGCTGCATTCTACACGAACTACAGAACAAACTGGCACCCCACCTAAGTACCATGTTCAATCATAGCCTCACCTCAGGCTTTCTGCCTGCTGAATAGCGCACAGCGACGGTTATCCCAGTCCACAAGGGGGGAGCCACCACGGACCCCGGGAACTACTGCCCCATTAGCCTGACAAGCCTGGTCTGCAAGGCCATGGAACGTATCATCATGGAACTTATAAACAAAGACATTGGTAATGTCCAAACTCTGGACCCCTCCCAGTTCAGATTTGTAAAAGGCAGATCATGTTTCCTAAACCTGATAGACTTCTTTGAAGCAGTCACCAAAGCTGAAGACAAGAGTAAGGTGGTTCACACAGCCTATCTAGATCCTGCTAAGGCTTTCAACACCATCCCCCACTCTGGAATTATAGATAAACTCACTAAACTAGCTATAAATCCCTATGTCACAAGATGGGTTGCCAACTGGCTCACTGACAGAACCTACACTGTGAAAATAGCAGACTCCAAATCCGACTAAAGACCAGTGACAAGTGGAGTACCACAGGGTTCAGTCCTGGGTCCTCTCCTGTTTGGTATCTACTTCTCTGAAGTACAGGCTAACACAGAAGGTGTTTGGATAACGAAGTTTGCAGATGACTGCAAACTAGGAGCCATAATGGAAACTCCTAACGATGTGGACATCCTACAAAAGACCCTCACTGAGACAGATGCCTGGTGTCAAAGCCATGGCATCAAGCTCAATGCCAAAAAGTGCATCGTCATCCCCTTTGGTAAAAACTCTGTACCCATGACCTACAACATAGGTGGTAGTATACTTAACACTGAAAGTGTGATGAGACCTTGGGACACAGGTGGACAGTAGTCTCTCCTTTGATAATCACATTGCCGCAGTAGTCAGGAAATCCTTCTACGTGGCACACCTCATCACAAAAGGTTTCTCATCCAGAAAAAAAAGAGGTCATTGTTCCCCTCTACTCATTAGACCCATTACAGAGTACATCGCCTCTTTTGGTACATACCTCATTAGACATCTACAACAACTGGAAAGGCCATAGAAATACCTCACAAAGAGGATTACCTGCCTCAAACAGATGCCCTACGCAGACAGTCTCAAAAAACTCCAGCTTTATTCCATTGCATATTGCCTACTCAGAGGTTATCTCTGCTTAACATACAAAGCTATGTCAAACCCAGAGCTGTTGGACATGCTTCACTTAAAGAAATCCAAATCCCTCCGAGCTACATGCTCTAGGGACCTAAACCTTGTCACCACAATAAACAGAACATGCAGGAGGGATAGAGTCCTGTCCCAGAGACTTCCCATACTATGGAATAAACTACCTATCTATGTCAAACAAAGCTCCTCATTAGCAGTCTTCAAGAAAAATCTTGATGATTGGATGGGAAATTGGAAATTCACCCCGGGGATCACCTCTGTGGCTCTGCTTGACAGTGGCACAGGAGAATAATTTTCTTGGGTGGCAAAAGCCAGGGTACCTTTTTGTCTGGGTTTGTATAAGCCCCAGGGCTGATAGCCTAGTACCTACCTATGAACCTATTATGTTAAGTTGTCATTCTCGCCTTCATTCTTGCTGGATGGGTTCGGAGCCGATCCTCGGCTCCGACTCAGCCTATACTATAGCACGAGAGCTATTTTTACCGGCTCGAGGCAGCCCTATATCCCACAATACCATGCGCTAACTCCCCAGATCTCGTTTGCCGCTTCGCTGCGAGGTAGTTGTTTTTACCGGCTCTGGTCAGTAAGTGCTTTTTCAGATATATATTCAGTCTCAGTAGTTTTTTTCCAGTTAGTTACCCTTCTTTAGGTCCCTTCCAACTGCCTTACCTTTTCGGTATCCCTTTTTCCCTTTCTTTAGTTAGTTTTTTATCTTGGGCCTACGGGATTTTCCTTAGTTTCCCCCCACCCCTTTCAGTGTGTGTGTGGGTTTTTAGTCAGTTCTCCTTAACTTAAATAAGTGTGTGTGTGTGGACTGACTGTGTTCCATTTTATTATTTTGTCAGGATGTCAAAGGGGACCCTAAGGTTTCGGGATTCAAGAAGTGTGACTCGTGCTGTCAGAAAATGTCTCTGACAGACGGTCACACTTCTTGTGTCTATTGCTTGGGGTCTTTACACCTGCAGGACTCTTGTTCCGTTTGTCACGGATTTAGTTCAAGAGTCCTGCAGGAAAGGCATAACAAGCTCATCCTAAGGGGCTTGTTAAAGCCTGATGACTCCCCGTCCAAGTCTGGCTCGGGGAAGTCATCAAAAACCGCCAAACCCTCGGCTCCAGCTTCTGAGCCGAGGGCTGGCGTTATTGAGACAGCTCCGACCTCTGTTCCGGCTGGCTCCGAGGCGAGCAAAGTGGTTTCCACTCCGAAACCATCATCGGAGCCGACCCCAGTGCGCAAGCGCTCTAGGTCCCCTTCGCTAGAGTCCGTCAGATCGGCTCCGAGGTCCCCTCTCCTATTGGAGTGGAGTCATAGTACTCATTCATCGAGGTCATCCAGGCTCTCCGACCACGACATCGAGAGGGTGGTCAGTAGACTCTCAAAATCTCAGGCGCTGGCCCAAATGCTCCAGAGCCCATCTCACCCGACTGTGGCTCCTTCGATACAGCTATCCATTCCTCCTCCGACTCATCTCTCGAGCTCGGAGCCGGAGTTTGTCGGAACAGTGACCTTGCCCACGTCGGAGCCGATACTTCCTCCTTCGGCTCCGACCTCTTCATTGGTTCCATCCGTGGAGAGGTCTGGGCGCCGAGACTCCATTGTCTGCTCCGAGGGGGCAAGTGGCATCGGACCCTTGTCCGACCCCGCTCTCCCTCTTGGAGCTTCGGCTCTGGTTAGTTCGGCCCCGACATCATTCTCTGAGCCTTCTCTGTCGGTTCCGGGGGCGGTTCTGGTATTTTCGGAGCCGGTGCTACCTTTAGTATCTGATAGGGGAGCCTTCGAGGTGATGAGGAGTGTGCTGGACCCAGTGTCCACTCCAAGTTAAGTTCTGTGGCTCCTCCCTCTGTAGTGCCTGTTACGGTCTCTGGCCATCCTCTTACACCTGACAGCAGAGATCCAAAGCGTTGGGTACCCACCTTGGGTGTCTCCTCCTCTTCCGAGGGCTCCCCTGAAGTTTCAGGGGAACCCCCTAGGAAAAGAAAGTGCAAGAGGAAGCACATAGACTCCCCCGAGTCTGTCACGTCGGACACTCTCTTGGATGAGTTGGAAGGTTCCCCCAGATCCCCCTCTGAGGATGTCTCCTTTTCAGACATCCTGGAAATCCTAAGACAGAGGGGAAATTGGTCCACTCTCAAACCTTCCGAGGACGAGTCGGTTTACCTTGACGCCTTTGGATCTCGCCCTTCCACCTCCTGGGTGTCTCCCCATTTCGACCTACTAATGGAGGTAGTGGCTAGAAAGGCGTGGGCAGCTCCTGATTCAATGGAATCTACCCCTAGGAGGCCTTCTAAATTTATTTCTGCACCAGATGACAAATCCTTTCTCACCAAAGGTGTTTCAGTTGATGCTATGGTGGTAGCAGCAGCCACTAAGAAGGAATTGGCTGATCCTTCTGTATCTGTTCATCCTCCTAACAAAAAGTCCAGGACCATGGACAGGTACGGCAAGCGGACCTTTGCTTCAGCGACCTTTTCTATGCGATCGCTGAACTATTTGTCATTTCACCTGCCTTCAGAGAGACTTGCTCAAAGAGCTGGGTGAAACGGTACAGGATCCTTCTGCTGCGGGGTTTAAGGACAAAATCAACTCTCAGCTGGCTACCCTGAACTCCATTGTTAACTCGTCCATGCAGCTTATCTCTTATGCAGCCGATGGAGCGAGTAGGGCTGCTGGCACAGGCGTTGCGTTGAGACGTCACGCTTGGATGCGACTCTGTAACTTTGCCGATCCCTTCAAGGCGTCCTTCACCAACACCCCCTTTGACGGTTCGGAATTGTTCGGACCTCAGGTGAAGAATACCCTCACCAGATGCGAGCAAGGTGGTAAGACTCTCTCTGCCGTGGGAGTCCATTTTTCCATGCCTTCTAGACCTTGTCCTAAGGGACAGAAGGGAGGAAAGATGTGGTTCCGCAAACCTCAGGGAGTTGCGCCTGCCGCACATGGTGAATTTCCCCCTAGAGGCAGAGGGGGAAATAATAACAGACGCCACCCCAGGGGCAGAGGGGGTCCTCAGAACCAGGGCTCTAGGGAATCTTTTCCTGACCAACCCTTTCAGCATCCCTGAGAAACTGCCCAACTGTCCGCCTTCGGAGGCAGTCGGGGGAAGAATATCTCTGTACCCGGAAGCCTGGCAATCCCTCTCCCAAGACACATGGGTAGAGAAGATCATATCCGAGCGTTACAAAATCCCTTTCACTTTCCCTCCGGTACAACCGCCAAAACCCCTACCAGACATATACCACCCGCACAATGGAGTCAGGCTCAGCTAGAAATAAAAAAGCTGTTAGAAAAAAGAGTCATCCAGGCAGTCCCAGCAGATCAGCTAGGATCCGGAATTTACTCCAGATTCTTTTTGGTACCAAAAAAGACAGGAGAATGGAGACCCATTTTGGATCTCAGCAGGTTAAACAACTCTGTACTAAAGACAAAATTTCGGATGGTAACACTGCAGTCCATTCTACCCTTTTTGGGCAGAGACAACTGGATGTGCTCATTAGACCTCCAGAACGCGTACTACCGTATAAAGATACACAGGCGCTCCAGGAGGTTTCTCCACTTCCGGCTGGCAGTCAGTCATTTTCAATTCGGGGCCCTGCCCTTTGGTCTCACCACAGCCCCCCTGGTGTTCACCAAATGTTTGGCAGTGGTCACGGCTCACCTGAGACAGAAAGGATTCCATACTTGGACGTCTGGCTCATTTCCGCTACCACCAAACAGGATCTCATAATGGCTAGGGATTACACTATTCAACTTTGCAACAGTCTGGGTATTTCTATAAATTTTGCAAAGTCCTCCTTGTCGCCTTGTCAATGTATAAACTTTATAGGCGCCATTTTAAACACCACAGAAATGTCTGCAACATTACCACCTCAGAGAGTGACAGACGTAAGGCGGAATGTTCAGCCCCTGTTTCAGCCCAACAAAGTCCAGGTCAAGCTAGTTTTGAAAGTGTTGGGCCTCATGGCGGCAGCGATTCTTCTACTTCCATTAGCCCGCTTCCACATGAGGCTTCTTCAGTGGATGCTGTTTTCTCAGTGGTCCTTTCAACAGCTACCAATGACCCACAACATTTTGATAACCCCATCTTGCAAGAAACATCTCTCCTGGTGGATGGTTTCCCCTCAGCTTTTTCAGGGCAGACCCTTTATTCTCCCCCCTCCAGTTGCCACTGTCGCAACGGATGCCTCCCTGATCGGGTGGTGGCGGGATTATCAGGGCAGGATGGCCCAGGGCACTTGGCAACAGTCAGAATGCCACCTGCACATAAATGTCCTGGAGATGAGGGCGATGCTTTTGACGTTGCAAGCCCTTCAGAGCTCTCTTCCCACGGGGACTATAGCAATTCAAACGGACAATATGTCTGTGGTGTGGTACATAAACAAGCAGGGCGAAACAAGGTCCTATCCCTTCTGTCGAGAAGCTCTCAGACTTTGGCAATGGGCGATTTCATCTCAATGGTTTCTGATAGCAACGCACATCCCCGGGAGGTCCAACGTCATAACAGACAGATTGAGCAGAACTATCCTCATGCCTCACGAGTGGTCTCTAAATCAAGCGGTAGCAGACGGAATTTTTCGGAAGTGGGGCCAGCCTTGCTGCGACCTTTTCGCAACTCCCCAAAACAGCAAGTGCCTCGACTTCTTCACACTTTTTCCTCTGCCAGGCCAACCCCTCAGAGACACTCTTGTTCACATTTGGCCCCGGGGTCTTCTTTATGCCTTTCCTCCTTTTCCGTTGATCCCGCAATTAATTCAGAAAGCAGCCGCATTGAGATCCAAAATGATCCTCATTGCCCCGTTTTGGTCTCGACAAGTTTGGTTCCCGTTCCTGCACAAATACCTACTGGAACAGCCTTGGCATCTGGAACCCTACCGGATCTGTTGACCCACCTCACGGGCAAGCTGCATCAGTCTCTACATTCCATCAACCTCACAGCTTGGTTGCTCCACTTCCAGCCATAGCCAGGCTTCCCCTTATTTCTCCTCCTTTTCGTGATATCATTCTGGCCTCCCATAAGTCCAATACTAGGAAGACTTATGCGAGTAAATGGAAGCGTTTTTCACACTGGGCACAAACTAGGTCCTTAGATCCTTTCCATGCACCCATTCATGAGGTTCTGGACTTTCTGGCAGAGCTTTTTCATTCAGGGTCATCATCGGCCACTATCAGGGTACAATTAGCGGTCATTGCTAATTTTCATGTTGGACTCTCAGAAGCAAATATTATGTCCCACAAACTCTGTAAAGCCTTTCTCAAGGACATCTTTTTGCTCAGACCTCCAGTCAAAGATCCACCCCCACAATGGGATTTGAATTTAGTTCTAACATCACTAATTCTGCCCCCTTTTGAACCTGCAGCTTCTTGCTCCCGCAAACTTCTTTCTTGTAAAACACTGTTTTTAGTAGCTATAACATCTACCAGAAGGGTATCGGAACTTCAAGCCTTGTCTGTCCGTCCTCCTTATTTGGTTTTTCATAAAGACAGGGTAACTCTCAGAACAAACCCTTCCTTCCTACCAAAAGTGTTATCGGAAGCAAATCTAAACCACTCCATTGATTTACCTATCTTTCCCAGACTATACCAACAGGGCTGAACAAAAATTACATTCATTAGATGTTCATCGCCAATTACGGTATTACCTACACAGGACAAAACAATTCAGAAAGTCAGACCAGCTCTTTCTCTCTTATGCTGCAGGCAAGAAAGGGCTTCCGGTATCGAAGGTTACTCTTTCCAGATGGCTGACATCTATTATTACCTTGGTCTGTGAGTTGAGACACAGGCAGCTTCCCTCTAGGCCTAAGGCTCCTTCAACCAGGGCACTATCAACTTCAACGGCGTTTCAAGCAAGGTTACCACTAGATGCCATTTGTGCAGCAGCTACATGGGCTTCCAAACATACCTTTATTAACCATTACAAGCTTGATTTAGCCTCCAGAAATAGAGCTGATTTTGGTTCCACTGTACTCAGGAGTCTGTTTCATTGAGCCACCCAGGACTAAGATGCTAGGGACACTGTCCCATCCAGCAAGAATGAAGGCGAGAATGACAACTTAACATTAAGAAGTTATGTCTTACCATAACGTTCCATGTTAGTTGTCTTCTCGCCTTCTTTCTTGCGTCCCTCCCTCCTGCCCCCTAGCCTGGATAGACTCGAGGTTCTGAGTCCTTCCATTTCTGGAGATACAATATGTTGCGTCTTTTTCGTTGTATGCTTAGTGTTACTAGCAGGTAATCTATTCTCGTAAAAGAGGATTATGATATTATTATTATAATATTATTTTTTATACTATGTCTTAGCTTCCAAACGAGATCTGGGGAGTTAGCGCATGGTATTGTGGGATATAGGGCTGCCTCGAGCCAGTAAAAATAGCTCTCGAGCTATAGTATAGGCCGAGTCAGAGCCGAGGATCTGCTCCGAACCATCCAGCAAGAAAGAAGGCGAGAAGAAGACAACTAACATGGAACGTTATGGTTAGACATAACTTCTTATTCTTAGATTACAGATCAGAAGCATGCTTTCTTGAAGGCGTATTACTTGTCCTTTGTGCATGCAATCTGACTGGGAATCTGTAACTTAATTTAGAAACAAATACTCTACTCCAGATAGCTCTTCAGAAAACCATGTGTCACATTTGGGCTACCCACTAGTTCCTTCTTAAATTTGTCAAAATGTCCAGAGTTTTATTTTACTATCTGCCAGTTGAGCTCTCACTGATTTGTTTATTTAAAAAAATTTACAGGACTGTGATTTAGGTGAACTCCCAGTCCTTGTTAAAACCTCTTTCTTTATTTCTGTTAGTCATGCTCTTCATAATCTTTCAAGTCCTTGTGTAGGTTTTGTGGACCTCTCTAGTTACTTGGCATGATAGAATGCCGGTCCATTCTGTCCAGTACCAGCTTTTTCTAGTTGCATGCTTTTCAGAAGCAACAAGGGTAAATCTCCACATCATACTCTGGCTTCTTCAAGGTTGTACTGGCACTTTGGACTACTTGTGATAAGCGTGGCTGGTTAACAGACGAGGTAATTGTGATGCTGGAGACTTAGCAAGTATTGGTCAGTGGCAGCAGATCTTACCTGTAGATATTCTTCAAATTAGACCAGGTGTTGGCCAGAGACTGCCCATGGCTCCTGAAGATTTGACAATATAGGTAATTTGCTGCCCTTATGTCTTGCAGGGCAGTGGAAGAGGTCTTAAGTCTTGCAGAAATCACTAAAGTCTTATTGAGATCTTCCAGGTCCTCAATCAGTTTCTCCATGTGTGTAGTATGCACAGGAACTAGTCTCTCTCATAGAACTTGCTGCACTAAGAGTAATTTATAATTTTTTTAACACAGTATATGTTTCTTTTGTAATTTGATATTCTGCAGAATTGTTCAGGTGGGGCATATGGCTCAAAAAAAAGCAAGAAGTGTTTGGGAAAGTTACAGTATAAGGAAAACAATGCATTTTCTGTTCAGTGTAGGCATCAGTCTTGTATGTTGGATAGTTTGTGAGAAGCATAGCAATCACCAGAGTCAGCTTTGTGACTTGACAATCATCACATTTGGGGACGAACAGAGGGACATAGCCAAGCTTGACACAGTTTTCTATACAATAAAAAGCTTTCGTGAGAGGAGAAGATGGAGGTGAAGACTTTGTTATTTAGCCTAAAGGATTAAGGCCATTTGCTATTAATAAGCCGTTTCCTTTGGTCCAGAGCCCCTCAGCCTGTATTTGTGTACTGTATGCCTCTGAGCAAGTCACTGCTCTGTTGTAATTGAGAAATTGTGCTAGGCTCCTTAGTGCTCTCAATGGACCGCACACCTATTAACGACAGGAACCAATGGAGAATTTTTTATGGGGGTGGAGGATATTGATTATTAACAGGTTCATTATTATTATTTTTGAGAGGTTATACAACAAGAACTTGGGATGGACAAGATGGAGAAAACACGAACAAAGCCAGCAAGATAGTTCCACCGTTGGTGGCCGGGCAGTCGTACGTGCGAGGGCTTGTGTCTCATGGACAAGATGGACCCTATTTGTTTCTTTTTTTTAATGTATAAAAATAACCACTGATAAATAGAATTGCTTCTTTTTTTTTTCAAATGTAAACATTTGGTAGTATTATTGCTTTCTATGATTGGAATTTTTTTTTTTTGGCTTAATTGGCTAAGAGTGTTGTTTCATAAATTAAATTACTTTCGTATTCTTCCTGCTTCACCATCTTACCCCACTGCCCTGTTGACCCATTTTCCCCTCTTGTGTGGTAATAGTTATTACTAGTGAGAATAAGAGTCAAGTGCTACTTGACTGTCATCGTGGAGGGATAAATTTTTCTGAGGAGTATGATCAATCAAGCAGTAGAGCCTTGGTGTCTCTAGAAATTGATATACCTCTCAACTGTACAGATTTTCACAGAATGTCCAGATTTTTGCCTCACATTTTTGGTCATTTTTTTATAAAATTGTTTTTTCTGGCAAATCATTGGTAAGTTATTGAAGAGTAAAGTCAGAAAATAATGACAGACATTTGAGTTTCAGACTTCATACTGTTCTGAAAATTCATGCTAATACAAAACCTGCTGTGGTATCAACTTTATAAGTTTGTAAGTGCAGTATATAAAATTTTTCCCCATTTTTTCGGCCTTTGTCCCCCATTATTTATGGTTTTGCCCAGATTTCGTACTCGAAGAGGTTGAGAGGTATGCATTCCCTCCAGTACTTTTCTTATAAACTTCCTGCCCATATTACTGTAAGTGTTTGCATCTTGTTAGCTTCTTGCCCATATTACACTAAGGGCTTGCACCTTGTTAGCTGACTCTCATCTACTATTGAATGTCAAGTGGTAAGGTGGTGTGTCTGCAAATCCTCTCTTTGTAGATGGAAGGCAAGCAAGATTTTGCTGCCCCCCCCCCCAATCAGCTTTATCAGGTGGCTTCTCTGCTGATATTGTGTCATCTGGTTAGCAGTACGAGTTTTACTTTCTACACCATGAAACCAGCATGTTCATTGTTTTTTTTGCTCTTGTAGCTAGTTGGACATTTGAAGGTTTATTGATATCTGTAGTGCTTATCAGGTACGAAACTGTATTGAGCCTTTTAAATTTCCTGTATAGTGCTTCCAGTTACCTTGGGGTATAAAAATACCTGTGCAAACTTTTCCGTGCAAAATTGTAAACATTTTGGACTTTGTTGCATACTTGGGGACCATACAGATGTCTTTACATTGTTCCTTTGTAAACTGCCTTTCCATTTTCTTTTTCTAATCTTTTCTAGCCTCTTCTTATTGATTCATATAGTTTATAATATTTTATACAGCCTATTTATTATCTGTTGTCTAAGATCAGCTTATATTCTATGTTGAAAAATGGTTCTTGGAACTAAAACTTTTACTTAACCCATCCAAAACCAAATTACTTATGTTTTTCCCCACTACTTCTACCCCTCAAGGAAATGAATCTCCCAGCACCAACCGCCCCACCATTCACGTGACCTCAAATAATGGGACCATAATCGACCCTGTCTCCCACACCAAACTACTAGGCGTGACCATAGACCACAAGCTTAAATTTGATACACATATCAGCCTGACCATTAAGTCGGTAAACAAGAAACTCGGGTCCATGTATAGAATTAAGAACTTCCTAACCCCACACACTAAACTAACCATTGCCCGGACCCACCTCCTTTCCACACTCCTCTATGCCTCCCCGATATTCTCCTTCCTTAACAAAAGAGAACTCAACAAACTATCTACAACCTATAACCACATAGCCAGATTTATAACAGGAATGCCCTATCGCACACATCACTGCAACAATCTAAGGACACTAGAATGGTTAGAACTACCCAACATTCTCAAACTCAATCAACTCACTGAGGCATTCAAAGCAATCAACTATCCTGACAAAACCCCCTCAATGAACAAAATATTTACCCCCTACTCTAACCTTACATACCTTAGGTCATCCAAAAGCTTACAAATACAAACTATTAAATCTAACAACTCGGGAGGTGAAGCACTCTATGCTAATTCTATTGGAAAATCCTGGAATGCCCTCCCAAACAACCTAAGACACAAGACCTCTCTTCACCAATTCAAAAAACAACTCAAAGATCTCCTAAAGTCCGAATGGCTATGCCCGTGTTCTAATCCAGACTAATAGTAAACATCCCAGGACTACCTAATTTCTACCCAATCCAAACCGCAAGGGTCCTCAATGTAGCCATGTTAGTCCATCTACCTAAGTCTGTTTACCTCTTTAAATTATTTGTAGAAGCCTATTACTTGTTCATTTGACTTTGAATGTAATACTTATTACTTGATCTTCTGATGTTTTTGTTAATCTACCTCTATTCTTTGGAGCTTTTCTCCCCGGGCCTCTACTGAAAATGGACATGTATCCAGCTAGACTAGCCCGGTCAACAAATGTAAAATAAAAATAAAATAAATAAATAAATAAATATTCTGGACTCAACTAAAAACTCTTCCATATCTGTTTTTTTTTTTTTTTTTTTTTTTACTTAGCACTCTCCTCTTTCCATTTACCGGTACTCTGTCATCAGTCCTTGATTGTGAATGTCTTTAACCTCCAGTCCAAATTTCTGCTTGGTCTTATCCCACTCTGTTATCTTTCCCTCTCTAGTTATTTTTTCCCCAATGACTTGGTTGCTTTGCAGATTTTCTCCAGTAAACAGTATCCCCCTCTTGTGTATTCTCTGTAGTCCTATTTGCAGTCATTCCCATTGGTTAATCCTTCCTTATCCATTCCGCATTTGGATTAATTATTAGAATACTTTGTTCCTTTATGAATATAGTAATCTCTGTGGCTGTTGTTTTGATTTTTAATGAACTGCATCCCAAATCCTGATTCCTATCCTTACTTTTTGAACAACTGCCCCCATAGTTTCATAACTTTTCACTTTAATTTATTATTTTCTGCTCTGTCATCCTTCAAATGAGACACTAAATTGAGGTCCCATCTGCTTGAGTTGGAGGCATCCCTGGTGGATGTAGAAGAATCCACAGCACCTGTCAGAAAGAATAAGGGAAATTAACTGATGCCCTGGTCATATTTTGTTTTAGTAGCAGTGCGGGCTGGTGACTTCAAAGCTAAGGTGGGTCTGCAGGAGGAAACTGAAAGGGTGAGACTCAATTACAGCGGGCAGTGACCATTGCCTGTAGCCAGACAGCAAATATGGTCATTCACTTCCATCTGCAGACTGCTTTAGTATGTACCACTTATTATAGCCACTTTACTATGTACACACCTTAGATGTCTAACCGCAGTCAACAAGGCCAACATTACGTAAAATAGCGCCATAGATAATGAACCCCATTGGTTTCCCTGTTGACCACTAGTCCCTCCTTCACTTCGCTAATGCTCTCCCCTGTTTTCCCCTCATCCTCACCCCAAAACATACAGAACGATTACTACTTTTGTTTTCAAATTTTGTCTTACATTATAGGTCGCCCCATGCTTTTAAAATACTTTAATTAGTCGAGACTGTACTGTAATAAAGTCTGGAGGAATTTACTGAGTTAAACTCCCAGATGTTATAGAGTTCTAGATGTTCTTATCTGCATCTTGGTGCTTTTTTTTTTTTTTGGATGTAATGATGGCCTGAGCAAAAAATTATCCATAAGGAAGGGTGTTCTTCCTTGAAAGGAAAACCTATAAAGTTGAATAAGTTGTGTTTAATGTTCAAAACTAAAAAAACAGTAGTTCCCCAGTAAACTGAGAAAAAAAAGTACAAGGATGTATAATTCTTATCTGGGGGTAGGGCCTGCCTTCCTACCCCTCAAAATAGTTATCTTCTTTGTACCACTTTGGTGTTAGATAGGGATGAAAGTAAAAGCACAAATGGCTAGAGACATATATGTGTACAGCTGAGGGTTTGTAAAAGAAAGCAAAGCAGATGGATAAAATCTTCAGAGACAAGGAGTACATATAGACTCCACACAAAAGGAGTCAAACATACAAAATCTCAGTTGGAGAACCAAGCAGTATTAGATAGCAATACTACTTGATGCAACAATAATCTGTTGCTGTCACACATATCCTGACCAGACCACCACAGGTAGCTGCTTACCTAATAAAACACTGATGTTAAACTGAGATGGAAAGTAAAAAAAAAAAAAATTGCAGTTTTTCTGCAAAGCAGGAATAACTGTTTACTGTTTACCCTGAAGAAATGGCAACACTGTCAGTCACTTTCATCCATTGACATACCCTGTACCCAGCCAACTTTATTGACAACATATACCTCCGATACCAAAATGTAGTAAAATAAAAATAATTGGCCACAGCAATTTATTTTAAACCTCTTCACACACACAGGTATGAGTATCAGATAGTTAAGATAAGTAAGATATCTGATTAAGGTAAGAGACAAAAAATATAAGAAATGGAAGAGAGGTCGAACTACAACTTTGAAAACTAAAATATACAAGCTGGACAAACAGATTAAGCATAAACACTATTTCTTCAAAATTTTCTTGATCTTGTATAACACATACAAGATCAAGAAAAATTTGAAGAAAATTTATATAAAGATATTGAGCATAACAGGAAACCTTTTTATAGATACATAAGATGTGGAAGGAGTAAAGGTACACAAATTGATAAACTGTGTGCAGATTCCAAAATTTATTCTCAGACACAACAGATTATAGATATATTTACAAAATCTTATGCAAAACAGTTTGGCTCCACAAAAGGGGGTGGTAAGTTGTCCTAGTGACACCTAGGTAATCCCAGATACTGGAATCAAATTAGATTATTTTGAAAAAAAAAATGTGCAAATTAGATCCAAAGCGCAGGGAGGAGACGGAATAAGTAACAATGATCTGAGAACACTTGAGCAAGAATTTACACTGCCATTACATGTATTATTCACTAGGTCATGTAAATATGGTGAGATTCCTCAAGATTAGAGACAAGCACTTATTAAACCTGTCTTTAAGGGAAAGGGGAGTAGGACAAATCCAGAATCATATAGATCCTGAAGTCTACTTTCATGTTGTGGAAAAATAATGGAGAAGGTATTACTGGATATGTTATTATCAGAACTGGATAGGTTGGGACTTGAAACCATATATCAGCATGCATATATGGAAAATAGATCTATTACCACCTGTAACATGATGTTCTATAAATATAATAATGGCTATGAATGAAAAAATTGTGCTGTGATGTGATTTATATAGATTTAACTTTAGCATTTGACAGGGTCATGCACAAAACACTGATCAATAAATTAGTGCAACTAGGTATTGATGTACTGTTGATAAGATGGATAGCTGCATGGCTTACAAATAGGACATGTCAAGTATCACACACCAACTGGACAGATGAAATCCTTGGTCACAGTCAAGGTGTCCCACAGGGCTCTGTACTAGGCCCTTACTTGTTTAGATTGTATCTTTCAGACCTTACTTTTTCATCTGAGGTTTTCTACAGTCTATATGCTGACGACCTGAAATTGGATAAACTGATTACAAGTGTTACAGATAAGGCATGTCTGCAAAAGAATTTGACTAAATTGACCATTTGGGCACAGGAGAATAATATGTTGATAAATACATCAAAAACTAGGCATATGAGATTTGGGAGAGATAAACTGAAAGGTGAATATTTAATACAGCACACAGTGATTGAAACTGTAGACTCATTTAAGGACCTAAGTATATGGGTAGATTCAGCTATGGGTTTTTCTAATCATATCAACCACTTGGCTAATGATGGTTGTAGAACTATAGGTTGTATAAAAAGATTTATAAAGTCTAGGAAATCAAACATAATGAAGTCATTGTTTGTTAGTTACATTAGACCCAAACTTGGGTATGGAATAACAATATGGAAACCGTATAGGAAAACAAGCATGAAGGGCGGCCACGGTGGTGCAGTGGTTAGCATTGCCGCCTCACAGCAAGAGGTTCTCCGGTTCGATCCTCGGCTGGGGTGCCTTCTGTGCGGAGTCTGCATGTCCTCCCTGTGGTCGCGTGGGTTTCCTCCGGGTGCTCCGGTTTCCTCCCACATCCCAAAGACATGCTGCAGGTGGATTGGACACTCTAAATTGGCCCTAGGTGTGCATGTGAGTGTGCCTTCTGTGGAAGGTTGGGCGCCGGGCTGGCAACTCGACACCGTAAAACTCCACTGCCATTCAATGTGCGGACAAGGTGATCCGCTGTGGCGACCCCTAACTGGGAAAAGCCGAAAGAAGAAGAAGAAGATAGGAAAACAAGCATGAATAAACTGGAAAGAGCACAGCGGAAATATACTAAAGGCATCCATGGAGGTGAAAATCTAAGTTATTATGAAAGACTAAAATATCTGAACTTGTACGATGTATCTTACAGATATTTAAGAGGAGATCTTATTTACGTATATAGGGCATTTAGGGACAACTAAGTCTAAGAATGTTTGGGGTTATCAAAAAGTACTAGAGAATCGTCACATAACCTATGTAGAAGATTCTATAGGAATGAGAAGTGTACTAATTGGTTCTCTGATAGAGTAGCTGATACTTGGAACAGACTACCAAATTACATTAAAGCAAGTACTAGTTAAGATATTTTTAAGAACAGCCTGAACATTTATTATGGGAACAAGTGTTTTGGCATATTGGCAAGCTAGAAGGGCTTTAATGCCCGTGCTTGAAACATTTTTATGTATGTATGTATCAGTTACAGCCTGTTGTATGACTGTGACTGTGCACCTCAGCTACTTCATTGAGATCAGTTCAGTGAATAAATGCATAAATAACTTAACCACATGAATTGATCATCCTCTCAGTTCTAGGTTGTTTGAATACAGTGCCACCTATTGCAGCCTCTCCTACCACATGTCTCAAATTTTTATCACTGAAGAGAAAGCTAAAAATGAATTAACGACAAAGGATGAAAACCACCAGCTGCTATTGCCTTTTTATATTTAGAAATTTTGTAAAATAACAGACTTTGCATTAACATGTTTTTTTTAAGGCTAAGTATGAAACTTGAATGTCATCATTATTTAGTGACTGCAAGCCTTATTGGTTTGCCAGAAAAAGTAACAAACTTTACAAAGAACAGACAAAAATTTCAAGCAAAAAAACCCCAGAAATTGTCTGAAACCAGGAACACTTGAGAGCAACTAAACCGTCCTGCTTGAGTGCATGTGTGCACATACGTGACCATCGATTAAAGCCACTTGTATGAATGTACACCTCAGATCAAATAAATGCACTCATACATAAATTGCACCCCTCAGTACCTCTCAACCTCAGGTCATAAATAAAAGAGAAAGCTAAGATAATGGAAAATGGATCATACTCAGAGACCAATACAGCCTTTATATACTTAGAAATATGCTACTGTAACATGTGTTGCATTAACATGTATCTTATTATGTAGTGACTGCAATATTCACTTATTTGCCAGAAAAGCCACAGTCTTCACAAGGAGCAGCCAGAAATATAAGGCAAAAAATCAGATCCATTCTGCAAAGTAAGGGACACTTGCACGCATATAAGCTGCCTCCCTTATACATACATACATAAACCCACACACAGATATAAATAAGTTAAATGCTTGCCTTTTTACACGTTGACTGTAGCCATGAAATATTTGTTGAGTGATGTTTCCAACATTCTCAGCAGAAAGATGAAAGAGCTCCACAGTTTGGTGGTGTAAGCTAAAATAGCAGAGACTGAGCTGTTTTTTTTTTTTTATGTTTTCTACCCTTGGCTTGCTTTGGAATTTTCCTTCATGTGCAGAGTTCTGAGAATGAGGAACTAAAACAGAGAATGAGGAACTAAAACAGAAAGACAGTCAATAGTTGACTTGCTGACTTTACTAGCACTTTTTTCTTTTTAATTGGAGGAGCTGCAGCCTAGCAGCCAGTACCATGAGGAAGCCCCTGCCTCGTAGTATCAGTACCACATTGGGTCTCCCCTGAAAAGAAACTACTAGTGTAGTGGGACTAATCTGGTTAACAAAGGATTCTTTGTTCTATAGGGAGAATCAACTTATCCCATTTAACTTTTCCACTCTTCCTTTCTGTAGATCAGAGTGCAAGTGAAGTGTGCTGTATCTTTATGAAGCATGTCAAGGCTGTACATGCACCTATAAATTTCAGACATGTGTAATCCCTAGTGCCATTTTGTAAGAACATCCAGAGTAAGGGCATGCATGATCGTAGTTGTTAGTTTATATATGTTACTTAAGTTGAAGTCAGTAAACTAATTTATTTTATTTATTTCTGTTTGATGACTGGGGATGTCCACTGGGCCTAAAAAGATCCCTTTTTCAGTGGAGACCCTGACTTCTCTAGTGATGTGTTTGTGGTTCTGTTCAAGCAGCTTTATTTTATACAAAGACTCTTCTGTTGTCTCCAAAGTAGGAGAGCGATGTCATGTCAGAAGTCGGATGCAATGTGCTCAAATTGAGAGAGCTTTTGGCAATAGTGTTTGCATGTTCCAAGTTTCATGATTATATTTATGGTCGATCTATTCAGATTTAAACTGACCACCAACCTCTAGTTACTATCCTAAAGAAGCCTATGCATTCTGCTCCATTGAGCTTACAAAGAATGATGCTCAAATTGCAAAAGTACATTTTCAAAATGGTCTACACAAAAGGCAAATTACTCTATCTGGCTGATGCCTTATCCAGATTGTCCAGAAATACGACAGAATAGCTTGACGCAGAGAATTTTGACTTTGATGTGATGTCAGTGTGTCATTTTTCTACCACTAGACTTGATGAGTTGAGAGATCACACTCAGACTGATCCAATTTTGCAGAAGCTCAAGCACTACATTAATGTTGGGTGGCCATCAAAGCAATCTAGTGTACCACCTGAAGTGCAAATCTATTTTCCTTATAGAAATGAGTTGTTGATGGAAGATAACATTATTTTCAAAGGTCCTAAAGTTATTGTTCCTGCTTCCTTACAACAAGAATATATCCAGATTTTGCATTGTGGTCACCCAGGATCTGCATCCACTAAAAGAAGAGTGAGAGAGTTAGTATTTTGGCCTTCGTTACCAAATGACACTGAAAAAGTACTTTCTTCTTGTTCAGTATACAATAGTACTAGACCGCATTTGCAAAGGGAACCACTTCAGCTAAGTCGACAGTTGCAACTGATAATCTCTGATTGAAACAATCGGCACTACTTGGTTTTGGTAGACTCTTACTCGAATTGGTTTGAGTGATCTACTACCTAACCTTAACATCCACTGCTATTATTACTAAGTTGAAATGTCCTTTCTCAGTTCATGGTAGTTCACACAAAGTTCTTTCTGACAATCATACTCCGTTTACTAGCCAGTTGTTTCAGAAATTTGCAAAAGAATCGGACTTTGTACATGTCACTAGTAGTCCTGAATGTCCTCAGTCAAATGGTCTAGCTGAGTGTGCAGTGCAGAGTGCAAAGCAATTACTTGAAAGGTCAAAACGTGACAATACTCATGTGTTCTTGAATTTGTGTAATCTCCGAAACATACTCCATGACAATATTCTTTGCTCACCTGCTCAAAGACTACTTTCCAGACAAACTAGAACTACGCTACCCATTGCTTCCATTTTATTGAAGCCTAAACCTAAGAACAATAAAACCATCAAGGCTCAGTTGGTTATGAAGCGTAATATTCAGAAGTCTAGTTACAACAAATCGAGCAGGTTACTTCATCTGTTGAGGGAAGGAGAGATGGTACGAATCCAGACAATGAAAGGTTTTGATCAAATTGGACAGATTACAGGCATCTGTACCGATCCAAGATCCTACTTGGTAGATTCCAAAGGTGTGGAATATAGGAGGAACCTTAGACATCTTCCTGTATCAGAATCATCATCACCATCACATTGTTTCTGTGATGCAGACTTCAAATCTAAGAGTGAATCAGACACTGTTCCCATATCAGAATATATTCAAAATTCTGATTACATTCCAGAAAATGTTCCGGACATTCCACAGGTCAACCATTTTGCAAAGACAGTTCCAGTTGCTAAATTTAATTCCCAATTTTATGCCACACGATATGGACGAGTATGAAAGCCTAGTGTGAAATATGCGCAATGTGGACTTGATTGTGTGTGTGTGTGTGTGTGTGTGTGTGTGTGTGTGTGTGTGTGTGTGTGTATATGTATATATATATATATATATATATATATATATATATATATACGTATATATATATATGGGTCTACTTTACATGGTCACCATTTCATAAAGTCGAAGACCATATGGCCAAGACCATATGATCGACTTTTGAAATGTCGATCATGGTTAAAAAAAAAAAAAAAAAAAACACTTACCTCCACATTGCTAGCAGATCTGCCCCCCACACCCTCCAGAGCTTAAATATACAAACTCCGAGATCGCACTACAGTGCAGAAGATGGAAATCTTTCCATTCCAAACTGTACAGAGATGCCCATTCTGTATTGTCAAAATTTTGAAAGTTGATCATATGGTCTAGGCCATATGGTCTTTGACTTTATGAAATGTTGACCATGTGAAGGGAACCCATATATATATATATATATATATATATATATATATATATATATATATATGTGTGTGTGTGTGTGTGTGTGTGTGTGTGTGTGTGTGTGTGTGCATACTTAGTATTGTATAATACATGACAAAGAATTACCTGTGATTTCTGCATGCTAAATAGAGTTACATCGTTGTATGATCTGTTTCTCAGAGAGGGGAGGATGTGGATCAGAGTGCAAGTGAAGTGTGCTGTGTCTTTAAGAAGCATGTCAAGGCTGTACATGTATTTATAAATTCCAGGCCCGTGCAATCCCTAGTGCCATTTTGTTAAGAAAAGCTATAGTGAGAGCATGCATGATCACAGCTGTTAGTCTGCATATAAGTTTAACTTTAACCCACTCACATTCATCTCATCCCTCAAAGAATGTAACTGGCATCCTCTAAAGTACCTCAGTCTAGATGACGCAGTTGAATTTTTTAATACTACCTTCCTGACCATCCTTAATTACCATGCCCCCATAAGATTTTCCAGAACCAAAGCACAACCCTCCCCATGGCTACAGAAAACCACTAAGTCAGAAATGAAAAACAGAGATAAAGCCTGGGAGCACTGGAGCAAAACCAAAACCCCCTCTACTAGACAGAAATTCCTAGAGCTACGCAATAGAGTCAAAAAGCTAATAAAACAGGACAAATTCCAATACTACCAGTCTGCCCTAGACTCCTCACAACACAACCCCAAACAATTCTGGTCCTCCATAAACTCCATCCTCCACCCAGGTAAAGTCAGTACCCCTCCTCCTAACATCCCTCACTCCTCAGAAAATATTGCTACCTTATTCAACGCACACTTCACCCAAACCATACTATCACTAGCTAAACAACACAACCCCCCTCCCCTCCAACCCACACCTTCAACTAGTAATCTCCCCACTGCCTTCTCTTTTTCTCCTGTACCTACCTCCAACATAAAAAAACTCTTAACTAAACTTAAACCCATCAAATTAGCAGCAGACAACCTCCCAAGTGAATACCTACAAATCACAGCTGATGCTCTGGCCTACCCAGTATCCATCTTGATTAACCGATCTCTGTCAGAAAGTTACGTTCCCACACTGTGGAAAGTATCACATATAATTCCCCTTCACAAAGGCAGACCTAACCAATTACCACCCCATAGCTATTCTCTCTCCACTCTCCAAAATACTAGAAAGATGCATACACTCTCAGGTCTCAGACTACCTCCTTACTAACAACCTCCTTTCCAGTACTCAGCATGGTTTCCGACCAAACCATATCACCACCACTGCCTTACTCTCCTTTGCTAACACTATCCTTCAGCATAAAAACAGTGGCTATCTCTCCTCTGCTGCTTTCCTAGACCTATCTAAAGCATTTGACATGGTCCCTCACAAACAACTTCTCTCTGTCCTCAATAACCTATCCTTCTCACAATCAGTCACCAACTGGTTTCAGAGTTACCTGTCTGACCGCAAACAATCCATTGTATGGCATAATGACATATCTCCCCAACTACCTGTCTCCATAGGGGTTCCCCAAGGATCCATGCTTGGACCCCTACTCTTCTCTGTTTACACCAGTAATCTAGCCTCTGCCACCAAACATGGCACACTCATACAATACGCAGATGACTCAACCATCATCTGCTCAGCCCAGTCCCTACCAAAACTGCAAAAAGTCACACAGGAAGCCTTTTCCTCTGTTGAAACATGGTTATCCGATGCCCAATTAATACTCAACCCAAACAAAACTAAACTACTCATCTTCCAACCCACCAAACATACTCAAAACAACTCTCACTTTAACGTCACAGCAAAAGCACCACTATATACCCAAATGAACACACCAAATTGCTAGGAGTGGAAATAGACAATAAACTAAAATTTGACATTCACCTATCCATGACCATAAAAGAGTCCACAAAAAACTAGGAGCGCTATACAGAAATATGCAATTTCTCACCAAAGCAGCAAAGATTTCTATAGCAAATTCCCACCTTATCTCCACCCTACTTTATGCCTCTCCAATATATACCAACCTAAGGCAATGCTATATAAACAAGCTAGAGACCTGCTACAACAAAATTGCCAATTTCACCACAGGGGCATCCTACCATAGTCACCACTGTCTCTCACTTGCTGAACTGGGCTGGCTTGAACTCCCTCACCTCCTTCAGTGGTATCAACTCTCACTTGCCCACAAACTAGTAAACCATCCACTAAATGTCCCATCCCTCTAGAATCTACTCCAACCCTATCGCACCACCAGACCACTAAGGTCCAGCAACAAAAATCACTTGCAGATCACTAAAGCCAATAACTCTGCTGGTGAAGCACTATTCTCTTGCTCCATAGCCAAATTATGGAACTCACTCCCACCCACAATTACCTCCATACCATCATGCACCCACTTCAAAACTTTACTAAAAGCGCACCTAAAAACATGCTGGCTATGCCCTTGCAACTCCCACTCTAATATCATCCACCCCATCCAACCACTACCTTTCTTTCCACTCCACTAACTACCTTGATTATAGCAAGCTCAGATGCTCATAAGCCTAGTACTTATTATACAGCAGGAACTTCTCATTGTAACATTTGTTAATGTCTGTTATGTACTTCACAGGTAAAGATTCTAGTTGTCTACTGATGTACTATGTTCTTCATCTGTAAATATGTTGTAATTGCTATGTTAAATTGTTAATCACTATGTAATCCAGTGTAACTACTGTCTGTTAATTTTAACAGTGGAGCTTTTCTCCCTGGGCCTCCACTGAAATTGGACCTATGTCCAGTCGGACACTCCCGGTCAACAAATTTAAATAAATAAGTTACTTAAGTTTAAGTCAGTAAACTTCTATAGTGATGTGTTTGTATAATGTAAAGCTGCGTGAATGTAACCCACGAGGACTCTTCTATCGTGTCCAAAGTAGGAGAGCGACACTTTCCCAAATCATTTCTTTCAACTGTTTTTTTTTTTTAATTAATTATGGTCCACATCTTCTCCTCTGGTAGCTAAAAAAAAAAAAAAAAAAAATTGCCTAACCGTATTATTAAACTTAATGGGACTAGAAGGGGCTTGTATTTTACATATGTGTCCATAATCAACAGCTTCTGGCTTTTCAGTTTTTGTATGATCATTTCTTTAGTCTCTTCCCACCACACATCTCTAGCTGTTATAATAGAATCCTTTTAATCCAAGTACCTAAATAGGATCATAGGAGGTTACTAGGCTAAAGGCCCTGGTTCCCTTGCATACCTAACCAAGAGTTTATCCACAAAAAGAAACCTCAGCCAGCACCTGTCACCCCTGTCAGTGAGGGACAGAGGTGGAACCCCTGGGACAAATATGTGTTTTCCCATCCACTCATCAAGGTTGCGCTTGAAGAAGGTCAGTGAGATAGTCTGTTTGACGTGAATGGGAAGTCTATTCCAAAGACAAGGCAACCTCTGGGAGACAAGTCTATCTCTCCAGCAGGTTTTGTTGATGTCACGTATTAGATTCAGGCCTTTTGAGTGGGTAGTGTGCAGCGAGTTAGGCTTAAGGATATGGAGCATCTCTAGTAAGGCAGGGTATGAGATTGCCTTGTAGACGAGACACAGATCACCTCTGAGCAATTTGTATGATACTGAGTAGAGTGACAGTGATTTGAGCCTGTCCACATAGGGCAGGTTTTGGAGGCCATGGATTCTCTTTGTGAGGTATTTCTGTGGCCTTTCCAGTTGGTACAGATGTTTGGAGAGGAACATAAAAAATGGGGCATTGTACTCAATTATTGGTCTAATGAGGGAGGTGTATAGAGAGGTAATAACCTCTTTCTGGATACAGTCCTTTTTCTTAGGAGATGAACCAAGTAAAAGGCTTTTCTGATCACTACTGCTACATGATGGTTGAATGTGAGATTATCAACCTGAGTACCCAGGTGTCACACCACAGGTTATGTACTTAGGTAGTTGCCGTTGATGTGGTAATCTGTAGGGGACATGCTTTTGCTGAGTGGTTTGATGATGCATTTTTTTGTTTACCTTGAGGCCATGACTTTGGCACCAGTCATTAGTTGCTGTGAGACCCTCTTGCAGTATGCTGATATCATTTTTGGAGTCAGTGACAACACCCAGCTTGCAGTCGTCTTCAAACGTGGTCAGCCACAGGCCTTTTGTCTTTGCCTAGACCTCTGAGAAGTAAATGCCAAACAGTAGAGGTCCCAGGACACTCCACTAGTGACAGGTCTGCTGTCGGAGATGGAGGTACTTATTTTGACCTTTGAGAGTCCTGTTGGTGAGCCAGTTGGCCATGCATCTGATGAGATAGGGATTTTTGCCAAGTTGTGCTAACTTCTCGATGATGCCCAAGTGGGAGATCGTGTCAAAGGCCTTTGTGAAGTCAAGGTAAGCTGTATGTACTGACTTTCCCTCGTCCAGGGCCTTGGTGACCGTCTCAAAGAAGTCATCCAGGTTCAACAGGC
This sequence comes from Protopterus annectens, assembly GCF_019279795.1. NCBI lineage: Eukaryota > Metazoa > Chordata > Ceratodontiformes > Protopteridae > Protopterus > Protopterus annectens. The sequence goes on from NC_056731.1 coordinate 539,112,248, forward strand.
AAGATCTGCCCATGACAAATCCAAACTGGGTATGGTCAAGTGCTTGGAGATTGCCTCTGTCCTTGTATATGAGAACCATAATAATATGCTCCACAGCAATAGTTTCCAGGGTCAGTAGTGGCACCACCTTTGTGTAAGGGAATGGCAGTGGCAGTTTTCCCCTCTGCTGGAATGAAACCTGTACTTAAGCTGATTTTGAATAGGGTTCTACATGGTGAAGCCAGTTCTTGCTGGAGATGGTGCAGAATACAGTCTAGGATACTGTCAGGTCCCATGGAATCTGTGTTCTTTGCCTTGGTAGGGCCTTTAACACTTGATCCACAGAGATATGAGGTGTGGGACAGGTGTCGGGGATGTCAAAAGGGCCTTGTTGGGGGACAGGGGTGTGAAGTTTGTGCTGAACCTATCTGCTAGCAGGTTGGCTAAGTCAACAGGATCAGTGTAAATGATACTGTTAAGTACTAATTCGGAACAAACCTGAGCATTGCCATGGAGGTTTTTGTTGTAACTGAAGAAGGCTTTGTGGTTTCCCTTTGTTTCAGAGGCTAGTTTCGATTCATAATTGGCTTTGGAGGTTTTCACTAGTAATCTAATTTGGTATTGAGGCTAATGAGGGAGTTTTTCCAGTTTGGAATTTGTTCCTTTTTACTCTTGGACAACAGTTTCTTCCTTTCGTCGTAAAGCCTGTTGATAGAGGATGTCCAACAAACAGGTTTGTTTTTCCTTGAGAAGCAGGTTTGGTATGGCTGAGTCTATCCAGTTGTACAGGTGCTTGTGTACTGCATTGCCATACTGTTCAGCATAGTTGTCTGCATCCTCTGAGGGGGGGGGGTGGTGAAGCTGCTGATGCCCTCCCTTAGGAGGTTGTGGTCAGCTTTTGAGAAGTTTTTTAGCTTGATTATGGCTGGGGGGGGGATAGAAACTTGGAATGAGACAGATCGAAGATCTGATGTCACCAGGGAGGAACATACTATGGGAGTAGTGCAGTGGTCACCCATGTTGGTGAGAACCAAGTCCAAAATGTTATCTCCCCTTGTGGAGATGAGACAAGCTGGTCTAGTGCGTTAGATTGTAGAGTGAGTGCATTAGTGCAGGAATAGTTCACCCGGTATGTGGTGGGGTAGTTGAATTCACCAAGGATCAGGGTGTTGGGTTGTACCTTAATGGGGTCAAGTGCATCCAGGTAAGAGGAGTGGGTGTCCTGAGTCATGTAGTGGGGTCTGTAGCTGGCTATAACTTGGATGGATGTCTTGCCAACCATCTGTTGCACCTGGAGTAGTTCCAGTGCGTCATGTTGGCAAACCATTCTGGAGGTGTGCCTGTCCTTAATAAAGATAGGGACTCCACCACCCGTAGTCTTCCTGACCTCATTTTGGGGTCGGCATGTCTAGAAAGAAGTATAGCCCGGTAAGTCAGGGGTGTTCTCCTCAGCCCTGAACCAGGTTTCTGTGACCGCACAGACATCAGCATCTTCCAGTGCAAGGAGATCCTCCAGCGAGTGTGTTTTCAGGTTAAGGCTCTTAGTGTTAACCAGAATAACCTTCAGTTTGCTTTTTAACAGAGCTTTACTTCATCCTACCTCCATAAGTGCAGTTATGGCCGAACCAATTCTTTTGTGGGTACATTGTTTACTACTTTAGTCTTTGTTTTATCTTCATTTATTTTGCATCCTGGAAAGATTTCAGACTGTCTCAAAATATTCCGCAACATCAACATGTCGTTTTTCTGGATTTGTCAAGTACAAAATATCCTCTGTGAATAAAGCTAACTTTCCCTGATTAACCTTATCAGTTTATTCTTGGGTTTGTGAGTTCCTTATATTCGTTGCCACTGGTTTTTAAATGTAAGTAAAGTATCAAAAAGAGGACATCCCTGACTTCCAAGATGGCTGTACATTGATTTACAGCTTAATTGTAGGTCTTCCACTGCCAGTGGGAAAATGGAAACTTAGCAGAGAAAGCCAGTGGACCTAAACTTCTGGGTAAATTTCAGTAACTGGCTAGTAAGTGCACTGTCTGATGCCAGTTAAAAAAATAAATGCAGAGGACCTGAAGGAAAATCGGCTACAAAAGGTTACAAAAAGTACTGACTTGGAAAAGTACCGCAGCTGTTCAGTAAAACACAGTGCAAGCTCCAGACATGATTTCCAGTAACCTAGAAGAAAGCATAACACAACTGCATACAACTGTTTAAACAAAACACTAAAGGAGTATATCATCTCAAACTAAAGGCTGGAAAAATGGAAGCAGCTTTAAAATGATATTCAGATGAGGTGATAAAACTGCAAAACTCAAGAGGTCAAAATGGAGAATAGGCTGGCTGAATAAGAGACTGCACAAGAAAAGATGTTTCAAAAATAATAGAATTAGAGGACAGAGCAATTACAGAAAACCTGAGATTTTTTTCTGTACTAGAGAAGACTGCATTAATTTTTATGAAACATAAAATACAACAACCAGGAACCAGTTGACAGAATTTATTCACCTTTCAAATCAACTCAACTCAAATTTGGCTTTGGTAGACTCCTTGTCCTCTGAGTTGTTGAGTTTGCTGAGAGTGCTTTTATCTTTCTGGGTGCTGCACCTCGTAATTTTTGCCATGATTTTGTTTCTTCCATTAGACAGACTTTTGATTGTGTGGCTTGTTTTTTGAGTTAGTTCTATACTTCATGGTGAATACAGCTGCCTCTATGCAGTATTAACATGCTTGTACCGGGTTTCTGTGAGCAGTTCTGCAAAGGCAGCAGTGTTCTTCGGGTTTATAGGGCATGAAAGTTTGCCAGGTTACCACTTAATAGCAGGAAGTTAGCCTTACAGTAGTTCCTGAATATTCCAGGTTTAGCTGGGGGTCCAGGTTTTATTTTTACTTCAAAGGATACCATTTTCTGGTTTGACTTTATCAGGGAAAACATTTCAGTAGGGGGTATGTGGCAGTCTCCAATGTTAGTGAGGACCAGATCCTGTATGGTTGTACCCCTGGTTGGTGTATTGACAGTCTGGTCCATGGAGTTCTTTTTTACAAAATCCTGGAGTCTCTGTGCCTGTATGTTTGGTGTTGTATATGATTTGTAGTTAATAGTGGTGAAATTAGTTGCCCATGAATATGGTATTGGGTTAGATGGTGAGTGTTTCCAATAAGTTTAAATACATGGTATGGGTTTTATGGATCATACAGGGGGACTTGTAGCTTGCAATGAAGTGGTATTGGATTTTGCCTATGGTGATTTAAACATGGAGCAGCTCAAGTGCATTGTCCGGTCTGACCACCCTTGAGGTATGTTTGTTTTTGTTGTAAATCGAGACACCTCCACCTTTATTCCCTGTTTGTGTAGTAGCTGCTGTAATTGTGTGGAAGGCATTATAACCTTGCACTGTCGGTGTGCTCTCTGCAGCTTTAAACTGTGTCTCATTGACAGCACAGTCATCAGCATTTCCTAGGGTAAAGAGCACTTCTAGGGAGTGGAGTTTTTTGTTTAGACTCCTAGTATTGAGCAGTAATACTTTTAGATATTATTGGTTTTGATTTGCTATGTAGGAAGTACTTTCATTTTGGCATTGCGTAAAAAAGGCACTGTGGGGGAAGGCCTCTTGTTTTAGCTAATGTTCGGAAGCCAAGAGGGAAGAGGTACAGACCATCTCTGGAAAAGCAGCATGGTGTTTTGACCATCTCCTTCCATGCTGACAAATTTTTGCACCCCCCCCCTTAGAATGACACTAGAAACTAAGCCAGTTATCAATTAAACTCCATCATCTTTTGTTTGCATTGTGGCATCATTCTTGGTGAAGGTAAAATGCTGTTCAATGCTAGGCTCATACCAGCCTGAGATGCACATTCCTAGAGCTCCATGATGTCTCTATCCATATAGTCAAGGGAGGTACCTCTCAGATCATTTACTCCCATATGGACTATGACTGAGTTATTTGTGGTCCAGTGACCTGAGTGCATGCATAATAATGTGGTAGATTCTAGCCCCTGATAAACAGCTGACTGTGACTTTCTCCTTACACAGCCTGGGTAGGGACATCAATGTGTCTCACGATGGAGCCTCCAGTGACCAGAATGTTGCACTGTGTGGTGGCTTGTCGTATGGTCTTAGAAGTAGAGGCTCCATGAGATGTGGCTCTATGTGCTGATGTGGGGGGTGTTTTGAAAGAGTGCATTTGAGGCTGCTGAGGGTATTTTTTATGTGTACTTCCTCTATGAGGTATTTTGAGTTTAGGAAAGTTACATTTAAGTGCCTCAGGATATATGGGTCTATATGTCTGCTTTGAATTGTGTGTGATGGGTGCAGCGTGTGTACTACTAACAACCTTGTTGACATTAGTACTTTTATGTGAGAGCTGTGCCTTCATTGACATTGTTTAAGTACGTCTCTTACATAAAATATCAGCTTGTTTGAGAATTAACTGGTTGTTAGTAAACATAAGTAAATTTTTAAATTGCCTTAGGATGCCCATACCCACCAAGCTAGTAACGGAGATAGTGGGAAAGTTTATATCCGTGGCAACAGACCCTTTTATATTGACTAGACAGTTGGAGCAAGAATATAAAGCAGTGTCATTAGTATCTGGTTTTCAACTCTGGGGGACAGTTTTTATCACTGCAAACTAGTTATCCTGTGCGCGACTAGATATCAGTGAAATGTCAATCGTGCTTTTATGGGAAATATGTCACTCAAGGTGTCCATGTTGTTACAGGGCATTGCCAAGCACTTGAGGGAGACTAACATGTCGACCCTGAAAATTTAAGGATGAAGTATTTAGGCAGATATTCCGAAGTTAGAAACAAATCAAGCTGTACTTACTGAGAACATAGAATTAGCTTGTCAAGAATGATGGAAAGATTGTGGGGGGGGGGCACATGAATGGCTGCTACCTGGCTGCTACTAGTGCCGGTCTCACCACAGCTTTACTCTGCTGGGATACAGTGTTCCTTTGCTCTCCTGTCACCAGAAGCAAAACATTAACACCAATCCTAGGATGAGAAGCAGGCCACAACCTGTTTGGTGATCCACAGTCTTGTCCCAGATGATGAAAGGGTCTGTAGGATTATTGTAGCCTTTTCCTGCTAGATGCCTCGAATAGCAACCAGACCAATTAGGAACGTCAAACGCAGCCACTCACTGCCCAACCATAAACAGTCAGAAATCAATGCACTCTGCTACTTCTCTCACCAGGAGTGGAATGTAAGTGCACATTTTAAACTGTCACCTATGAAGCAGTTGTTACGCTTTCTGGTGATTGGCAGTCTCCAGGAAATAATGTCCCTGTGATCCTTCTCTCACCAGGAAAAAGCAGAGCCACTAATCCCAGGATGACTTCTAAGAAGCAGAATGTGGTCTCTCCAATAACTGGTGGTCTTGCAATAGGTGTTTTAAGGTAAGATGAAAAAAAAAGTGGATTAATATCCCAAGTGCTACAGTGTGGACTAAGCAGCTGGATATGAAAAAAGGGGGTAACTTAAGCCTTAGCTGTCTAAATAGACAGAGACACAGTAGTTTTAAAAGAGCAAGATAGATTGAAAGGGGGTAGGCACTTTTATATTCTGGTTCTGTAAAATACAGTGGGGTGGCCAATAAATTAAAATAGTTGAGGGGGGAGTGATTTCACAAAATGATAATTTTGTGCTTAAGCATAACAGCCAGTGAAAGGGGAGAGGGAAGGAGATATGTGGTCAAATTAACATAGGGGGCAGACATCTAGAAAGACAGTTGTGTTTAGGAACACAACAGCAACAGAGTGGGTGGGGGGGTGAAAAAATGTAAGAATTTCTTTGCGACTCAAAAGAGACACAACTGTGATGTTCTTCGTGTTTCACTGTTACAGTAATTACATTTGGGTAATCTGCTGGCAGGTTATATTGCTAAAAATTCAGCCTTGCATAATTCCAAGACTGACATTTCTTGGGATATTCCCTTTGCTTTGAGGTTTGTCAGTTTTGGAGTTGGTGAATGAAAGTTTGGCGAACCTTGTCCCCCACATTGGGACATAAACTTGGGTTTACCCTCTGCAAAAAAAAAAAAAAGTTTAATGAAAAAAAAACAGTGTGAAATATATTCGATTTTCCCCAGTAGTTTCTTTTTTTGGAGGAGTATAGAGGATTTTCAGCATTCATTCATTCAAGTCTTGAGATTTGAATATGGACCTCAGAAGTCCTCAGGTTTTCTCTGAGAGCTTTGTCTTCTAAGTCCGCTAGTTTTTGAAACTGCTGTTCTTGAGAAGGTTTATGCTCAACCAGCCTTTATTTTATTTCATCATATTATGTATTTAGTTTTATCAGTTGATCTGAATAGGTAGCCAAATGTTGTTTTATGTTTTCGTCTTGTGTTGTTTGATTTTATATATTCCTTCAGTATTTCACTTATTTTAAACACTTCATATTGCATTTGGTTTATATATTTATTTTGTTTAAGAGCTGCACGAGTCTTCCCTTTCAGAGACTTTCTTCTTTTCTGATTGGTTTTCTTTTACTTTCTCCAAGTTTCTTCTTTGCTAGCATCCAGAAAATGTAATTACTAGCCTGTAACTGAACTTTTCCCAAACTGATAACTTTCACCAGATGTTTTTCTGAGTTTCAGTTTTCACTTTGACAGAGCTCTAATTAACCTATTCATCAGCTCGCAACCATTTGACACGTATCAATAACTACAGTTTTTGGGGCCACTGATCTTTTAAGCTGATCAAGTTGAGTGATATGTTTAGACAACATTTTAAATACATTTAAATATAAATAGCATGTCTGACCTTTGTAACCATTTAAAATGTTGGGACTCACCTGAGTGAATTCCGAAACATGGAGACTGAATGGCCAAAAGAATGGACTTATGTACACTAAGTCTGAGATGCCATTTTTCGGAATATTCCCTTTTCTCCAAGGTATGGTGATCTCAGAGTTGGTATATATAGGTTTGGGTGGGTGGGAGCTTACCTCCTTATGGGGAGGTGCAGGGGGCTACCTCCTCCTGCAGAAACAAGTTTAAGTAGAAGAGAGATTTTCAAAGTTTTCAGTTTTTTTTTTTTTTTTGGGCTTTTCAGCACTCTGCATTTCAAGTGCCGACATATTAATATGGAGCCTTTATTCAATAATACTTAATGTGAATTCTTGGAATTGTTTCCCCCAAGTCTGTCAGTTTTGCTTTGTGCCTGTTGTTTTAGTATCTTTGTTTGGAAAAGTTGCTTATACTACAGTCTTTTTCTTTTCTTTTCTTTTCCCAAGCTGTCATTCAGGCTTTGTTTAGTTAGTAAATTACATTATTGGAAATCTAAGGTACTACACTACACATTGATTTCATCTTGTTCCTGGTCTGCTTTTGTGTTGATACTGACATACTGCAATATAGAAAAAGGAACTTAGAGCATTTTCCTTGTTTATATAGTAATTTTTATTTTTTTTCTGAAAAATGCTGTATGGTGTGATTTTTGTTTAATGTAGGGAAAAATTAAAATGATTAATTAATGTTGTTTTATGTTGCAGGTCGAGTGCGTTCAGTGCTTTCAGCAGCTCCTTCTGGTACTATTGGTTGTGTTGTTGATTCTAGAGGGCGTAGTCGAGCAAAAGCAGTTTCTCATTCTCAGCGTATGTGCCTAAACTTTGTCAAGTATTTTTTTTTTCTAATGTTAGACATATAGTATAGTTTTCTAAAAAATGTATATTTTCCAAGTTGTGTACTGCATTTGCCTTGTTTGTAAGGTTGTCAGAAAATTTGCATTGATCTTCCTTGGGGATGGGTACTGCTGCAGTAAACTGCAATATTTTGGTTATTCAGTCATAAAGCTGCCTTAAATCCTGCCAGTTTTTCCCCTGTGGTTTCCTGTTTCAGTTTGTAGGCCATTGTTGGCCACCTGCCATTATTAACAGTGATGTCTTCTCATAGGCACTTCAGAGTAGTATTGCTAAAGGCCCAGAGCAATTCTGCTCATTGCTGAAATACAGACAAATGGTTGCTTTTGTTTCAGTGAATGCTGTCAGTCATAAGGCCTACAGTTTATTGCTTTTCTGTGTAGAAAAGCACAACTTTATTCAATGTAATGTTCTTATTTTATTTATTTTACAATTGGTGACTGGGTTTGTCCAACTGAGCTCTGATAGCCATTTTTCAGCAGAGGCCCGGGGAGAAAAGCTCCACAATTTTACAATAAAAGTACAACAGAAGCAGTATACAGAAAAGCTTCTCAATTTTACAATAAAACAATAAGAATACAATTTTGACAATATAACAAAAAAAATATGTTTTGATTGAGGAAAGAAATGAAAATACATGATTTGTATAGTTATCTAAGGAGTTTAAAGTTTATAAGATTGAAATGACAAGTAATAGCCTAGATAAGGAGGCTAAAGAGAATTAACAGATAAATAAAAGTAGAGACCAGAAAAGGAGCAGGCAGTGGACTGTCTTTGGGATAGGAAGGTAGATTATGGAGGGGTGAGTACAGTGGCAGGACCAGTGACTCTCTAAGTATTCTTTGGTGACTGATTTGAATTGATTGAGTTGTTTGAGTGACCTAATTTCTATTGGCAATTTGTTCCAAGAAATGGTAGGATGGTAGCTATCGAGGTTGCATCCAATTTTGGTCTTCGGTTTATAAATTTGTAGTAGGTCTTGGTTTGAGCTACAGAGAGACCTAGTGGGAGAATATTATTTCTGCTGGTTTACCTTAAGAATGTGGTCTTCCCATCTAAATCCATGAAGTAATGTGCATTTACAAATTGGCTCAGTAAATATGCAGATGTTCATCATGTTACCCTGCTGCAGTCATCACACTTGGGTTATCCTGCCGTCAGGCGGTCCCGCAGTCGGCCTGAGTTCCAAAGTCTTGGTCCGGCATCAGTTGCTGTCGCTTCTTCCCTGACGTCAGTGCGCCAGGGGTATATAAGAGGCATCCGACGCCATTTTCTTCAGTCTTTCTTGCTGCGCGGTACCAGAAGCAGAAGCAGTTCGCAAGTGCCGGTCGGCCGACACCTGAGATTTTCAAATTGAATTTCAGTCCGAAGTCTTCAATAAAGCCAAGTACCCCATTGGGGAACCTTTTCTTGTCTCAGTCCGATGTCAGAAAAAGTTAACAATTGCATTTCTTGTGGGAAGCAAATACCTCATAAGGACTTCCATTCTTATTGTATTCCTTGCCTAGGCCTAGACCAAGACGTCACTGGTTGTCGGTTTTGTGCTAGGTTCAATAAACAAACTATTAAGCGTCGTTTTGATTTTGCTCGACACTACTTTGGTAGGAAATTTAATTATACCATGCCGTCGGAGCAACCGACGACCGGCATGCATAAAAAACGCAAAGATAAGGACAGGCAGCCTAGAACCAAGCCAGACTCCAAGGCCTCTGCTGGGCCTGTCGTCGGTTCTCCTGTTTTCAGTGAGGCGTCTACGCAGCCCCTGACGACCGCAGAATTGGAACCCCAGACAGCTTCAGATTCTCAAACGGAGAGTACTAGGCCGACACAGCCATCTTCCTTAGACCCTTCCGAAACTAGAGCAGAAGGAGATTCCGGTGCAGTAGAAACACCTTCGATTGCAGAAGGTGTCTTCAGACCGACTACACTCACCATTAAATCTTATGCTAAGCTTAAAACCCCTTTAAAACCTAAAAAGACTACATCAGTCTCCAGCTCAAGGCCCCATGCCTAAGAAGCAGATGCTTAAGATGGCTGAAGATTTGATTACCATAATCAGGGGTTCCCATCCCCCTCCAGGCAAAAGGCCAAGACAAGAGGAGGATTATGCTTCCTCTGACCAGGTTTCAATTTCCTCAGATTCTTCGGAGGAACAGGATTACTCCTTTCCCCCTTATGAAGACTCTGATGCTGAAGACTCTATCCCCTCAGCATCTCCCCCTGAAGACTATTCCTTTGGAGAAACTTTACATACCATGAGGGAACATTTCACTGGGAAGGCCAGGACTACTCTGATTCAAAAAAAAGGCTCCGAGAATTCCTTTTACTTCCCCAGCACAGACCACTTGCTATCCCTCCAGTTTTAGACATTGTGGATGATGTTTACTTAGAATCTAGTCTAAATCCAGACTCTCTATCTCCTGCTCCAGCCAAACCAGACAGATACTACAGAGTACCTGACTCACACAAATTCCTTTATAAAAGCCCTGTTGCAGACCCAGAAACAATTTTCCAGGGTCCCAAAGGGGCTAAGGCTTCTATGGCTAAAAATCCTGTACCCTCTGAAAGGGACTCCAGAGCACTAGATAGGTGGGGAAAAAGGTATACACCTCAGCTACTCTAGCTATAAGAGCATTAAATTGTCAGTTTCACATGCTGAAATATCAGCAATTCCTAATGTCTCAATTAAAACAAAAGATGAGGACGCATTCTGAGCAGTCTGAATTCAAGGAAATGCAGGATCTGTTGCATGCAGCTGAACAGGTGGGCAAGCATACTTTACAATGTGGATTTGATTCACTGGAAACTTCCTGTAGAGCAGCTGTGACTGGGTCTGTCATACTTAGACATGCTTGGTTAAAAGAACAAACCCTGCCTGATCATGTTAAAACAAAATTATTGGATGCACCTTTACAGCAGAATGTTTTATTTGGTGTCAAAGCAGAAAAGGTTTTAAAGAAAATGGAGGATAAGGCAAAGTCTGTGCAGACGGTCAAGGATTTTTTACAGGTACAACTCACTCGTTTCAGCAGAAATTGGCCAACAAATAATTGGTCCTTTCCAGCTTCTGACAGACCACAGAGGGGCAAATACAGACGCCCAAGGGGCAGAGGTCAGTCACAAGGACCTTACAAACCTCGCCAATGGGGTGCTGCTACCCAGAAAGGAGGAGAAGACAGGCCCCAAGCTCCTAGAAGACAAACACAATGACTTAACCCTCAAACTGCCAAGCAAATCTCTCTTGGCAGCTCCCTTGGGAGGAAAATTAGCACTTTTTGCAGACAACTGGCACATCATCACAAAAGAGAAATGGGTCCTAGACATTGTCTCACAAGGATACAGATTCCATTTTCACACATTGCCAAGGATAAAAGGAATGCCAAACCTGCCACCAAATCAATGGGCAGAGGCACAAAAACAAATTACAGCTCTCATGGACATGAGAGCCATTCAACAGGTACCTACACAGGAGCAAGGACAAGGATTTTACTCAAGACTCTTTCTAGTCCCCAGAAAGGACAAAGCATTGAGATCCATTCTTGACCTTTCAATTCTAAACACCTATTTGCAAGTACCCAAATTCAAGATGCTAACACTACAGCAGCTTCTTCCTATGTTGGGCAAGAAGGCTTGGCTAGTAACATTGGACCTTCAAGTAGGCATACCTGCTTGTCCCTATCAGACAAAATTGCAGAAGATACCTCCATTTCATTGCAGGTTCAACCCATTATCAATTCTCTGCACTGCCCTTTGGCTTATCTACTGCGCCCAGGGTCTTCACAAAATGCCTGGCACCAGTAATTGCATACTGCAGACAAAGAGGAATTCAAATATACTCATACCTGGACGACTGCCTTATTCAAGCAGAAAACAAGGACATTCTTTTACAACATCTGGCATTTGTCAAACACCTTCTAAGTTGCCTAGGGTACACAGTGAATGAAAAGAAATCAGAACTGGTGCCCTCACAGAACAATAATATTCATGGGTGCCAGCTTGAATACAACGGCCCAGACGGCTTATCTCACGCCAGACAAGCAACAACAACTGACTCAATACTTCAAAATAATGGCAACAAAGACCCAACTCCCTGCAAGAGAAATTCTGCAGGCCTTGGGATTCATGGCATCTTGCATACTACTAATACCATTTGCAAAACTGCATATGAGGAAATTACAATGGTACCTGAAAAGCGTATGGACTCAACACAGCCACAGCTTGGAAACAATGATGCCACTCATTCCCTGCCTTCAACAGGAGTTTCTATGGTGGGCACAGGCATGTCACCTCAACAAGGGTCAGCCTTTCACCTTGCCCACAGCCAGACAAACTATAACAACAGATGCATCGGACTATGCCTGGGGAGCACACATGGCAGGACAGTGCATTCAAGGCAAATGGACTACAGATCAAAGGCATCTGCACATCAATCAAAAAGAAATGCTAGCTGTACAGAATGCCTTAACAGCCTTCAAGGCCCTCTTACACCCAGGACAACTAATAATAAAGACAGACAATACCACAGTAATGTGGTACATAAACAAGCAAGGGGGTACACACTCCTACCCTCTATGCAGACAAGCAATGACCTTGTGGAACACAGCACTGACTTACCAAGTTCAAAAAAAAAAAAAAAAAAAAAAAAAAAAAAGCACTGACTTACCAAGTTCAAAAAAAAAAAAAAAGCACTGACTTACCAAGTTAAAAAAAAAAAAAAAACATCTCTTGTTTTCCCACCTTACTGAACTAGAGTAGTCCAGTTTCAGAGTTGCTGATCCCTGGGCTTTGTTTTTAGTTCCTGTTACTGATCCATTGCCTTATTAGGAAGGAGGGAAGTTTCTTTGCTTACCAGTGGGAGTGGGAAGCACTGAGCAGCCTTTTTGTCCGAATTGGTGAAGTTTCAGCCAGAAACTAGTAGTCTATTGGTCGTTTTGGGCCAATTCCAAGCTCCTTTCAGCCCCCTGCTATAAAACACGCTAAACACGCGTTTTCCAGCTTGTACCAACTCAGCACAGATCCTCGTGGTGGCCTGCAGAGTGATCCAAGCAGCAGAGAGCTAAAAGAGTGACTTTCTACCAGATATAAGTATTTTTTTGGCTTTCCCACTATTATTAAGCTAGCGACTGCATTTCGCCTGTTTTACTGCTACTTTAAGTGATTTCTGCATTTTACACTGTTTATTGCACTTTAAGTTACTAATTGTTGCAAATTGTTTCTGTAGGCTACACACTAAAGTACGCTAGCCGATTTACAGCATTTATAGCATTTACTGTCTGTTTTTTTCCTTATCTCTGTAATAAAACAAAAAAATCTCTTGTTTTCCCGCCTTACTGAACTAGAGTAGTCCAGTTTCAGAGTTGCTGATCCCTGGGCTTTGTTTTTAGTTCCTGTTACTGATCCATTGCCTTATTAGGAAGGAGGGAAGTTTCTTTGCTTACCAGTGGGAGTGGGAAGCACTGAGCGGCCTTTTGTCCGATTTGGTGAAGTTTCAGCCAGAAACTAGTAGTCCATTGGTCGTTTTGGGCCAATTCCTAGCTCCTTTCAGCCCCCTGCTATAAAACACGCTAAACTGTACTGCTGATCTAACCAGCATATCCTACAACTGAAAAGTTCATCTCTACTTGATTCCCAAGTAGACTATTCTCTATCTGTAAAGCCTAGCACTTACTCCTACAGTACTTGCACCTTGATAAAGCACTCTTATTATAGATAGTACCCCACCAGCCTAAAACCCACTTCCCCCGGAGTCCTTTGAAAGTCTCTTTATCTACTACTACTAGTATGTCGAGGGATCAGTTGCTAGTGTCCTCTCCAGCTCAACTGGTGAACCTGGGAATATTGAGGCAATGTTACAATTGCCTCATGTACACAGACAATCCTCTCCTTCTCCCACAAAACACAAATACATGCGAGAGATGCAACTATACGGCCAAACTGGAGGCTGAGCTCTCTCAACATAGGACTGGCAAGACCAGACAGGAGGAGAAGGTAACCACACACAATACATACCCAGTCACACATGGCACCATCACAACTTCAAATCATACACATACTCACACAAAGACATACTCGGAGGCTCTGATCAAAAATTTACCAAAACAGCAGAGGCCACCAAAGCAGACACCCAAACAACTACCACCTCACGACCCAACACATAGACCACACAGTCAGAGTGTCAAACAGTCACAGCCCTTAAGGCCAAACAAAATGCCAGACACACTTGTCATTGGTGATTCCATAGTCAGACACACTGACGTCCCGCTCACCAGACTGAGTAAGGAGAAGGTCACAGTAAGCTGCCTGTCGGGCGCTAGAATCCGCCACATAACGCAAGCACTCAGGTCTCTCAACAGCAGATACAAGTACGACTCAGTCATTGTCCACGCTGGTGTCAACGACCTGAGACGTACCTCCTTGGACTACATGAAAGGGACATCGAGGAGCTCTCTGATTATGTAGCCCAGGCAGGTATGACCCTGACCTTGAGCAGTATCCTACCTTCACCTAGAATGATGCCACAATACAGTGATAAGATGATCAGCTTTAATAATTGGCTTAAATTCTGGTGTCATTCAAAGGGATCCAATGTCTGTCTGCCTGGGATGACATGCTGGACAAGCCACGCTGCTTCGCAAGGGACGGCTTGCACCTGTCACCCTGGGCTTCCGGATATTGGCAAAGGCTCTTGCCACCCCATAGTGCCTTTTTAGGCAAGGCTCAAATTCTAAACCTACCACCCTAGAACACCAAAAGGAAAAAACTAAGGGTAATGCTGCTCAATGCCAGAAGTCTCAATCTCAAGATGCATGCACTCGAGGCCCTTCTCAATATGGAGAACATCGATGTCTGTGCTGTGACAGAAACCTGGTTCAAGGCTCCTGAGAGCACCCCAGCACTAACAGGTTTCACCTCATATCATGCATTCCGGCCCCAAAATCCGGACAACACCAAGAAAGGAGGGGGGGTGTCCATATTCATAAAGGACACCCACACCTCAAGGTTGGTGACAACGCACGATGCATTGGAGACCATCCAGGTGCAATTAACCATAGGCAAGACTGCTCTGCAATTTGTAGCATGTTACAGGCCACCCTCTCAAACTCAGGAAACTCACATGGCCTTCCTGAAAACATTTGAGGGGATAAATGTATCTCCAAACACCATCATACTAGGTGACTTCAACTACCCTAATATAGACTGGGAACACTACTCAAGCCCGAACACTCTAACCCAAAGATTCCTGGAGTTCATAAACTCAAATGCCATGGAACAACTAGTCACCATCCCCACAAGAGGAGAAAACATACTTGATCTCATCATCACGAACATGGGATCAAAATGTTCAACACCGGAAGTATACCCCTCACTGGTGAGATCAGATCATAAACTAATCTCGCTGGAGGTCCTCATCCCATCCCCACCTGAAACAAAAAGACCACAGTGAAAAACTTCTCAAAAGCCGATTTCACACTTCTAAAACTAGTGTGGTCTCCTTTAAGGCCCCTGAGCCAGTGGTAAACATTACTCAAACCGCTGAATCACTTACAAATGCCTTCTACCAGCACCTACAGGACTGCATGGATCAGGCAATCCCAAACAAAACTAAGACTCTCTGTACCAAAGGCAAGCGTCCAGTCTGGTGGACCCCAGCCATAAACAAGCTCTACAACAAAAGGAGGAAGCTACTACAAGATAGAGCAAAATCCTTGAAAGGTAAGACACCTTTGATCATTATAAGTAAAAACTAAGAGCTCTCATAAAATCATCCAAGGCAAATTTTGAGAGAAAAATCGCCAAGGACTCTAAAGACAATCATAAGGCCTTCTTTAGCTATGTTAGAAACCTAGGAGGAAACTCCCAGATATGCTCAGAATTCGTTCAAAATGATGTGAAAATTACTGAACCTACACACATTGCTAACATACTGGCTGACAGGTTCAGTGCAAACTTCTCCACTCCCCAAAGGAGAGATATCTATTCCAGAGGATTGTAGCCCCCAAACATCTCCAACGCCCAGGTGAGAACTGCCCTCACTAAGGCAAAAAACACAGCATCCATGGGACCGGATGGTGTCCCCGGCTGTGTGCTTCATGAACTCAACGAGGAATTAAACCCACAGTTAGGACAGCTGTTTAATCTTAGCCTCACCTCAGGATACGTACCCAAGGAGTGGCGCCGCGGCGACTGTGGTCCCACTTCATAAGGGCGGTGCCTCCACAGACCCTGGAAATTAGCTTGACAAGCCTTATCTGCAAAGCCATGGAGAGGATCATAATGGAACTCATAAATAAAGACATAGGGAACTTGCAGACTTTGGATCCAACCCAGTTTGGCTTTGTCAAAGGCAGATCCTGCCTCTTAAACTTGGTTGACTTTTTCGAGACAGTCACCAAGGCCATTGATGAGGGAAAGGCAGTCCATACAGCCTACCTCGACCTGGCAAAGGCCTTGACACAATACCCCACTCAGGTATCATCGAAAAACTCATCAGCTTGAATGTAAACCCATACATCACGAGATGGGTTGCAAACTGGCTAAGTGACAGAACCCACAGGGTCAGAGTTGCTGGAGCCATGTCAGACTCAAAGCCTGTCACAAGTGGTGTCCCACAGGGCTCAGTCCTGGGTCCACTCTTGTTCGGCATCTACTTTTCCGAAGTACAAGCAAACACAGGAGGGTTATGGCTGACAAAGTTTGCAGATGACTGCAAACTGGGCCATAGTCGAAAACACATCTGACACATATATCCTGCAGAAAGGCCTCACAGAAACGGATAACTGGTGCCAGAGCCATGGCCTGAAGTTAAACGCCAAAAAATGCATAGTCATACCCTTCGGGAAAAACAAGATTACCCCTAGCTACCATATAGGTGGCAATCCACTGAGCACAGAAAAAGTCATCAGGGATCTGGGGACCCAAGTTGACAGTAGCCTTTCGTTTGACACTCATGTTGCTAAAGTAGTTAGGAAAACCTTCTATATCGCCCACCTGATCATGAAGGGATTCACATCTAGATCAAGGGAGGTCATCGTCCCCCTTTACTCATCACTCATTAGACCTATGATTGAGTACAATACCCCGTTCGGAATGTATCTGACCAGACACCTGATGCAGCTTGAAAGGCCCCAAAAGTTCCTCACCAAAAGGATAAAGGGTCTCAAAAATATGTCTTATGCTGCCCGACTGAAAGAACTCCAGCTCTATTCAGTCTCATACCGCTTGCTCAGAGGTGACCTGTGCCTGACATATAAGGCCATGTCAAACCCAGATTTGATGAATATGCTTCACCTCAAAAAGTCTAGACGCCTCAGAACCACAAGGGCGGAGACTTAAACCTTGACACGGTTATAAATAGAACGTGCTGGAGGGACAGATTCATCACCCAGAGACTCCCTATGCTGTGGAACAAAATCCCGGTACATGTGAGGCAGAGCACCTCGCTGGCCTTGTTCAAGAGGAATCTTGACCAATGGATGGGAGATCGCAGATATACCCCAGGGATTACTTCAGTGTCACTGCTTGACAGAGGCACAGAAAAATGATAGGCATAGTTTTTTATTCAAACTAAAGGGGTGGCGAAAGCCACATAACTGTGGGCTAGGCTTATAAATGCCCTTGGGCAGATAGCCTAGTATGAACCTATGAACCTATGAATTACAAGCACAATTCCTGCCAGGAAAGAAAAATACATTGGCAGATGACCTAAGCAGAAACCTCATGGATCCCCACGAGTGGAAACTGGATCCACAAGTATTTGCAATGATAACTCAAAAATGGGGACGCCCAGACATAGATCTGTTTGCCAACCCCCAAAACTACCAACTTCAAAAATTTTGCACAAGGACATTCCACCCACAAGCTTGAAAAGTGGAAGCCCTTACATTCAGTTGGAAAACATTGACAGTGTATGCCTTCCCTCCGCTGCCTCTTCTAGCAAAGGTGCTGCTGAAAGCCAGATTAGAGAGGCCACAAATGATACTCATTGCTCCAGACTGGCCACGCCAGCACTGGTATCCAATACTAAGGAACATGGCCCACGGCCCACCATGGATTTTACCACAAATTCCTCACCTGCTCACCCAGCAAGACAGTCAGATTCTACACAGCCAGCTCAAGACTTTAAATCTGGCTGCATGGCAAATCACCTAAACAACCAGCCAACTCCTTTATCTAAAGCTGTTATGGATGTCATTCTGGAGGCCAGGAGGCCCAGCACCAGGAAAGCCTATTCAGACAAATGGAAACGATTTTGCGCATGGAACCAGGCTAAAGGCCAAAATCCCCTTGATCCAGACATCCCTCAGATTCTACAATATTTAACTGAGATGTTGCACAAAGGACTTTCCTTTTCATCTATTAAGATCCACGCCTCAGCGATTTCAGCTCACTACAACACGGATCCTCCTTTATTTTCACATCCACTGCTATGACAGTACCTCAGAGGGGCCAAGAACATAAGACCACCCAGGAGAGCACCAACACCAACTTGGGATCTCAACTTTGTTCTGGAAAAGCTTACACTGCCGCCTTTTGAACCAGCTTTCTCAGCTGATTTAAAGTTTCTATCATGGAAAACTGTCCTGCTGCTAGCAATAACCTCAGCTAGAAGAGTCTCAGAGGTACAGGCACTAATGGCAGTGGAGCCTTTCCTCATTTTTCATCAAGACAGAGTCTCTCTATGAACTAACCCCTCCTTTATGCCAAAGGTGGTA
This sequence comes from Protopterus annectens, assembly GCF_019279795.1. Classification (NCBI taxonomy): domain Eukaryota; kingdom Metazoa; phylum Chordata; order Ceratodontiformes; family Protopteridae; genus Protopterus; species Protopterus annectens. The sequence goes on from NC_056731.1 coordinate 539,130,580, forward strand.
TCCAGTGTGGCCCTAAACCAAAACATTCATTTACCCACCTTTTTCCCAAACCCCCAGAACAAAGGAGAAAGACTCCTGCACTCCTTGGACATTCACAGGCAACTACGCTACTACTTGGATAAAACTAAGGCTTTCAGAAAATCTGACCAGCTCTTTGTATCCTATGCTACAGCCGCACAAGGAAAAGTTATCTCAAAGCAGCCCATTTCAAAATGGATAGGACATTGCATACGTTTCTGCTACACTCATCATGGGAAACCGGTTCCTGCTAGCATTAGGTTCCACTCCACCAGGGCTACAGCTACATCTACAGCCTTTCTCAGAGGCGTACCAACCAAGGATATTCTGGAAGCTGCAACTTGGAGTTCAGTGCACACCTTCACCAAACACTATCACTTACCTCTATACTCTAAGACTAGAGCTGGCTTTGCCACTGCAGTTCTGCAGGGCCTACTAGCTTCTTCAAACCCTGTTTAACACCACCACCCATCCTTATCTTTGGGATTCAACCCAAGTGTGATGACTGCAGCAGGATAACACGATGAACATAGTACAGTTTTGTACCTACCATAAATGTAGATGTTCGAGTGTTCACCCTGCTGCAGTACAGGTTACCCTCCCTCCACCCCCTCTGACCTAGCTGAACCTTTTCTATGCCTTTCTATCTGATGCAACCTTTTTGGTGTATTTGCTTATAGCTGAAGGTATGCTTTGTATGTTCTTTACATGTTTTATTGGCAATATGTAGTGACCTCCTATTGGGGGGCACCTGATATCTGGGGCAAGAAAAACTGAAGAAAATGGCGTTAGATGCCTCTTGTATACCCCTGGCGCACTGGCGTCAGGGAAGAAGCGACAGCAACCGACGCCGGACCAAGACTTTGGAACTCAGGCCGACTGCAGGGACCGCCTGACGGCAGGTAACCCAAGTGTGATGATTGCAGCAGGGTGAACACTCGAACATCTACATTTATGGTAGGTACAAAACTATACTTTTCTTTTTTCTGTGCAGTACTTCAATTTGGAAAGCTTTGAACATTGGTAAATGTTTCAAAAAGCCAAATGCAGTGCTGCTATCAGTTGAGGCAGGAGACTCACGTAAACATAAAAGAGAGCAATCCAAATCCAAGTGTGTGACCCTCCAGTGGCAATGAAACGAAAAGCAGAGATTCAAAGGAACTTCAAATAAGATGCATTCATAAAAAATAATAAAGTTTATTCCAATGAGTGAGCGCTTTCGCCAAAGGCTTCTTCAGACTCTTAAAACAATGAATAAAACTGTTTGAATCATTTTTAAACCATCCTTAAGCTTCCTATTGGACATTACAAATTGATATGTCACATGTTATCTTGTCTTAAAGGAACAGATACTCAAAAAAGTTAACATAGTTAAATGCAACAATATTTAGAAGGAATACTTCCATCCAAATATACAATTAATGATCAGAATGTCCATGCAAATAAGTAAAAATATATGCATATACCCTGATACATTCTAAAAATAAAAGGAGCATTGTGCTTGGTCCTATATCATTCTACAATCATTAAAAACTGTTGCTACATTCATTAAAAACCCTGAACATTCTCTCTCCTCATGGTGTTAAAAACATTAAAATCCTTAGATAAACAGCAAGTTTTATCGCGTTTCAATATCTAGCATCTCTACTAAGATAGTGGTGTGTCGAATGCAACTTTGCATATATCAGGTTAAAAAATTAATATAGCGAGAACTCTGTACTAAAAATGTAAGCGTACCTTTACCACAAAACAACATAGCGAATATAATGTATTTCGCGATGTGCCTCATCAAGGAGTCAGACCTCATCATATCGGTGAAAGGCTGTTGTCCAAGATTAAAAAATTAGGAACCTCTTAGATTCCACGTAAAACAAACTGTTTACAAGTTGTAAAGTGCCGTGTGCTGTAGGAACTCTGAATGCAATTGAGTACAACCTAACTTCATGCGCTATGGTAACTCAACGTGCGGTGAGCACGTTCTAAGCATCTAAGTACTGAACAACAGAAACAATGTTTAAATTTCTAAGAAAAAAAGGTGAGCCTATATTCGTGCTGTCCTGTGCCTAAAATAGACAGTATTTGTAAGCGATTATGCCCTAGAAGCATATATTGATCACAAAGTGTCACTATTTAAAACAATGAAGCGTGTACATATTAATGAGTACACTTATTAAAGTGTTAAGCTGAACATGGCAGAGATGGCATTAACTAATACAAAATAAAAGATAAAAACAGATAAATAGTGGAATGCTAGGCGTAACACATAAAAATTGACACAATAAAGCTTGAAATTAGCACAAAGCACACATATAATAATACCTAAGTATAAAGCTCCATAGATGATAGGGTCCTAACTAGTAAAAAGCAACTACTTCCATGTACATAGTTGGTGCTAAATATAACAACATTCTAAGTTAAAAGGTCAAATGAAAATGTGAAGAGATAAACAATCATAACAATACTAAGCCTGTACCTAATGGTAAAACAAAACATCTATTGATGTATGGGGTACCTAGCTCAGTCGCAAAATAAATTCCAGCTACAGTGAACAAATATATAGACGTATATGCATGCTAGTATATACATGTGTATATATTTACACACATGCATGTGTAAACTATGCCCAATAACCACTAATATATTGAGGTGGTGATAGGAGGGGATGAAAAACATACTAGTATGTGAGGTATGGGCTCAGAAGTAAGGCTAAAACAAGAAAGCCGAACATATCCAAAGGTCCATCAGTACCTGGGATTTGATACTAAGAACACATCTACTTGTGGCTATAAAGCTCAGAACATTAATACTATGAAAATAATTATATTCAGTCTACAAGGACTGATTCTTACACTGATTTACTATAAGAGTGACATCAATCGTAGTTTTAAAATTACCTTACTACTCTATTTAGGTAATAGTAGGTTAAGTCATCTTCGTAGTCTTCTACTTCTTAAAATGGTTTGAGTTGCACTTTATCATTAAGCCCTGGTGACCTATCAGACCTTAGTCTGATAATCCAACGTGTCTCCTGTTCTAAGGTTTTGTTGATTAGATCACCACCTCTAAAACCCACGCTGACTTGTTCAATAACACAAAATTTAAAATTATGGTTGGTGCCTGCTGTTGTATTGTGTCTAGCTAGGGCATTAGTCTCAGTACCTATCCTAATGTGGTAAATATGTTCCCTAACTCTTTCCTTAAGTGATCTATTGGTTTTGCCAATGTAATAGCTTTTGCAGGTTATACAGGTGGCCATGTATACCACATTCTTACTTTCACAGTTCGTGTTAGTTCTGAAATTATATGTGCGTAGCGTAACAGGATGCTCAAAAGTGGTATCTTTATTAATGTAGATGCATTGATTACAATGACCACAGGGTACTGTGTTTCTGTCATTTATTGGTCTACTTTTCCCCGGATGTTTGGGTCTACATAAAATGCTTCTTAAATTCTGATGATTCTTGTAGGTTATCATTGGTGTTGGTCCTACTACCTCATTGACATCCCTATCGGATTTCAGTATTCCCCAGTGTCTATCCAGGGTTTTTTTCACCTCCAAGTTCATTTTACTGAAAGTGAGGTTGGTTCTAATTTCAGTTTTTAAAGGCTTCGGACTCTTCATACTACCTTCATGTGCCATAAAGTAAGGTTTAGCAGTACTCGTTCTTAGACGCTCCACAGTTCTGACCATTTCTAATATTTCATTTTCTTTATAGCCCCTTTCTAGAAATCTATCCTTCATGTCCTCTATTCCTTTCTCATAGAACTCTTGTTGTGGGTTCAACCTTGATACTCTCATGAATTGTCCTTTAGTTATCCAAATAAGAAACGAAATTCTTTATTTGGTTGGGTGATGAACCCTCTTTAAAGAATTTCGTTTCTTATTTGGATAACACTACGGATTTTTTAAATGAATTTTTCAGATGAAACTATACCATTTTTGGATGTGGAAGTATTCAGGATGTCCAATGGCCTTATTAATACAACCATTCATAGGAAAGCCTGCCAAAGAAACAACATACTACACAGAAACAGTATGCATCCTGTACATGTATTCCAAAATGTCCTTAAAGGACAATTCATGAGAGTATCAAGGTTGAACCCACAACAAGAGTTCTATGAGAAAGGAATAGAGGACATGAAGGATAGATTTCTAGAAAGGGGCTATAAAGAAAATGAAATATTAGAAATGGTCAGAACTGTGGAGCGTCTAAGAACGAGTACTGCTAAACCTTACTTTATGGCACATGAAGGTAGTATGAAGAGTCCAAGCCTTTAAAACTGAAATTAGAACCAACCTCACTTTCAGTAAAATGAACTTGGAGGTGAAAAAACCCTGGATAGACACTGGGAATACTGAAATCCGATAGGGATGTCAATGAGGTAGTAGGACCAACACCACGTATAACCTACAAGAATCATCAGAATTTAAGAAGCATTTTATGTAGACCCAAACATCCGGGAAAAGTAGACCAATAAATGATAGAAACACAGTACCCTGTGGTCATTGTAATCAATGCATCTACATTAATAAAGATACCACTTTTGAGCATCCTGTTACGCACGCATATAATTTCAGAACTAACACGAACTGTGAAAGTAAGAATGTGGTATACATGGCCACCTGTATAACCTGCAAAAGCTATTACATTGGCAAAACCAATAGATCACTTAAGGAAAGAGTTAGGGAACATATTTACCACATTAGGATAGGTACTGAGACTAATGCCCTAGCTAGACACAATACAACAGCAGGCACCAACCATAATTTTAAATTTTGTGTTATTGAACAAGTCAGCGTGGGTTTTAGAGGTGGTGATCTAATCAACAAAACCTTAGAACAGGAGACACGTTGGATTATCAGACTAAGGTCTGATAGGTCACCAGGGCTTAATGATAAAGTGCAACTCAAACCATTTTTAAGAAGTAGAAGACTACGAAGATGACTTAACCTACTATTACCTAAATAGAGTAGTAAGGTAATTTTAAAACTACGTATTGATGTCACTCTTATAGTAAATCAGTGTAAGAATCAGTCCTTGTAGACTGAATATAATTATTTTCATAGTATTAATGTTCTGAGCTTTATAGCCACAAGTAGATGTGTTCTTAGTATCAAATCCCAGGTACTGATGGACCTTTGGATATGTTCGGCTTTCTTGTTTTAGCCTTACTTGAGCCCATACCTCACATACTAGTATGTTTTTCATCCTCCTATCACCACCTCAATATATTAGTGGTTATTGGGCATAGTTTACACATGCATGTGTAAATATACACATGTATATACAAGCATGCATATCGTCTATATTTGTTCACTGTAGCTGGAATTTATTTTGACTGAGCTAGGTACCCATACATCAATAGATAGTTTTGTTTTATCATTAGGTACAGGCTTAGTATTGTTGGATTGTTTATCTCTTCACATTTTCATTTGACCTTTTAACTTAGAATGTTGTTATATTTAGCACCAACTATGTACATGGAAGTAGTTGCTTTTTACTAGTTAGGACCCTATCATCTATGGAGCTTTATACTTAGGTATTATTATATGTGTGCTTTGTGCTAATTTCAAGCTTTATTGTGTCAATTTTATGTGTTCCTAGCATTCCACTATTTATCTGTTTTATCTTTTATTTTGTATTAGTTAATGCCATCTCTGCCATGTTCAGCTTAACACTTTAATAAGTGTACTCATTAATATGTACACGTTTCATTGTTTTAAATAGTGACACTTTGTGATCAATATATGCTTCTAGGGCATAATCGTGCTTACAAATACTGTCTATTTTAGGCACAGGACAGCACGAATATAGGCTCACCTTTTTCTTAGAAATTTACACCTTGCTACTATTGTTCAGTACTTAGCTGCTTAGAACGTGCTCACCGCGTTGAGTTACCATAGCGCATGAAGTTAGGTTGTACTCAATTGCATTCAGAGTTCCTACAGCACACGGCACTTTACAACTTGTAAACAGTTTGTTTTACGTGGAATCTAAGAGGTTCCTAATTTTTTAATCTTGGACAACAGCCTTTCACCGATATGATGAGGTCTGACTCCTTGATGAGGCACATCACGAAATACATTATATTCGCTATGTTGTTTTGTGGTAAAGGTACGCTTACATTTTTAGTACAGAGTTCTCGCTATATTAATTTTTTAACCTGATATATGCAAAGTTGCATTCGACACACCACTATCTTAGTAGAGATGCTAGATATTGAAACGCGATAAAACTTGCTGTTTATCTAAGGATTTTAATGTTTTTAACACCATGAGGAGAGAGAATGTTCAGGGTTTTAATGAATGTAGCAACAGTTTTTAATGATTGTAGAATGATATAGGACCAAGCACAATGCTCCTTTTATTTTTAGAATGTATCAGGGTATATGCATATATTTTTACTTATTTGCATGGACATTCTGATCATTAATTGTATATTTGGATGGAAGTATTCCTTCTAAATATTGTTGCATTTAACTATGTTAACTTTTTTGAGTATCTGTTCCTTTAAGACAAGATAACATGTGACATATCAATTTGTAATGTCCAATAGGAAGCTTAAGGATGGTTTAAAAATGATTCAAACAGTTTTATTCATTGTTTTAAGAGTCTGAAGAAGCCTTTGGCAAAGCTCACTCATTGGAATAAACTTTATTATTTTTTATGAATGCATCTTATTTGAAGTTCCTTTGAATCTCTGCTTTTCGTTTCATTGCCACTGGAGGGTCACACACTTGGATTTGGATTGGTAAATGTTTAACAAGTCTGGTAAACTAAAGATACTTGAAGTTTTGCAGCCCTTCATGGTAGTGAAAAAGTTAAGCAACTTTGAGAAGTTACCTAAATCTAATGATAAAGATAAAAGGCCATGTGAAAGAACACCCTGACCTGGTGCTTCTTAAAAAAGGACACACGTATATAAACTTGTCTAAAGAAGAAGCTGTTTCAAAAAAAAAAAAAAAAAAAAAAGCGCATGAACAAATTCTTGAGAGTTGGCATCTTCGATGGCTGCCACTTGAAATTTAACACAGCTGGAGAAAAGGGTAGCCCAGTAAAGATTCACTGATACTGGTTTAATTTTTGACAAAGTTAGATAATTATATCCTTGCTTGTAGGTGAATGTTCAGCTATTATTTTACATGTTGAGTATCTCCAATTTTCAATTGTGACTGTGTGTACTTGGAAATGGCCAAGTAATATCCTCCACAAGTATTAGTTGTGCAGGTGTATTGGTAACTGTGACTACAGTCATGTAGCTTGCTTCATAGACTTTTTTCTTTTCTGAACATTTGTTTAAGGGTGCTGTGCAACAGTGTGCAAGAGGATGCTGTGACTGAGTTTCAGTCTAGACCCCCACCACCATCTCTACCTCCATGACTGCCATTTTGGCCTTCACCTGTACTTCCGCGTGCCCTTCATAGGTTCCCTTCAAAACTGCATAGGTGGTTACCATTGCAGGTACCTTGATGGATACACATGATAAAAATAAGCAAAGTAAAAGAGAGAGTTCTGTTTCCTTTCTTTAGTAGATTTCCATATGACGTAGAGTCCCTTCTGGCTTTAGAATCTGATCACATCTGTGCAACCATCAGGCTTTCCCCTAGCAGATGCTACTTTTATGGAAACTCTGAACTTGGTTGGTGAGTATGGTGAATTCCTTGAATGGTCAAGAGAAATTCCATCTTGACCCAAGAGAATGTACTATGAAGTGATGAGGATTCAAGGGATCTCACAAAGAGGCAAAAGGAAACACAGGCTCGTACTGGAACAACAACCCGATTTTATTGTAGGATTTGGCGCTTTCGTATAGATTATAACAACACTTCTTCAGAATATCCATGGTTTCTGAAGAAGTGTTGTTATGATCTATACGAAAGTGCTAAATCCTACAGTAAAATCGGGTTGTTGTTCCAGTACTTAGCTGTGTTTCCTTTTGCCTCTTTATAGGTTCCCAGTTTCGTTTGCGGATTCAAGGGATCTGTTGGACTACTCCGTTATATGTACAAACTTTACTTTTGTTTCAGATGTTGCTTCCCATCATGAAAGCATCAAGCTACCAGCCTGTTTTTTTTTTTTAAATATATAAAAGTATAGGGCACCCTCTAACAGGCTGAATTTATTTAGTAACTTGAAGGTGGTGGATACCAGTACATTAACCTGAAATTCTAAGAGCAAGGGTACTTCTTCATCCTAGTTTACCCCAGGAGTCCATGATGATGGATAGATGTGGCAACATTTGTCTTTCTTCATCAAGTCTGGCTGTTAGAAGTATTACACTACACATAAGGTTCACTGTTGTGTTGGATTCTAAGTCACAAACGGTAGAATGTACAGATTCATCCAGTGTGTGACTTGAGGTATATTTTTGAAAAACCTTTGCCATGTATGATTGAAGTATGCGTGTTAAATGTTCCTGTAGTTCTCTGGATGCTCCAGTGAGGGCTGCAGCCAGTGCAGTAATCAGTGGGTATGCTTAGGACAGAATCTAATCCAGAAGACATAAAAGCAAGCCTTCTAGATGCTGTCATTTCTGATGACTACTACTGTGGTAAAATCTGCTGAGTCTTAAGATAGTCTATATTATCCATTTCAAATTATGGGACTGGTCACTGCCAGGTGCTGATCACAGAGTACACCTCCACCCCATAATTTCCTCAGACATTTGTAAAAGACATTATCTTTGCAACTCAAGTGTTCAAATAATGGAATTTATTTCCTATTTGTTATTTTTGCAGGTTTTTTTATGAGGAAGTCATTTTTGTGACTAAGATTAGTCTTTGCTTATTGTTCTAAGATGTTTAGCCACATTTTTTTCTTAACTCACTGCTCCGGGCTAGAAATTTTTGGACCTAACCAAAGAAAATATTTTCATCTTTCAGGTACCTGGGTGAATATTTTTTTTTTAGTTACTTTTCCCCTGTGGTGAAAGATTTTGTTTAGTGCTGGCATTTGGTGTATTATTTTGGTAGAGTTTTAGCTGATCATTGACGCTGCCTGCACATTTCGAAAGTGTGGCTGCCTCTGGGGGTATACCTGTGAGTGGGTACTGATCACTATAAGGAATGCTATGACATTTTCCAGGCCTTTGGCCACAACACAATGCAAGAAAGTTATAAGTTAATTTTGTAAGGACATCTATCATTCTTTGATCATATATGGCAGAATAAGGATTACTGAAAAAATAAGGAAGTAAGAAAGCTAACCATCCAGTTGACAGGAAATCGTCTTTTCCTAAAGCATCAAGGATGGAAATTCAGCTAGACGGACCTGCTTAACGCCCCCCCCCCCTCGACCTACACATCTAAGACAGATTGTTATCCACCTAAACTTAATTCCCAGGCCTCTTCTTCAGGATAATTTAGTCAGGTATTGGTATCTCTGATTCTGGATCTTACACCAAGGAAAGGAAATGGGAGCTTTGCTTTGAAGAGGAAAGTTTCTAGATTGTTGGAGTCTTAACTGTCTAGTGCACTGCCCAATACGGTCTTTCAAGACCCTTTCAATACAGTATGTCATGGAGTACATTGTAAGAGTCTTTATCAGTCCTCAGACTGATTTAGGTGTCCCCCCATTCTCCTCATCTCTAGTGAGGACATGGAGGTCCCTTGGTTTTCCTGGGCTCTGTCTTGGCATTGGAAGCATTATAAGCCAGTAGTTAGGCTTTTGATGTCTGTTTTAGTATTAAGATGGTTTGCCCCCTTGACACTGACTCCACCCTTGGTTCTATCACTCTGAACTGCTGTCCCCTTAATTTCAAGAGTGACTGGGCACTGAAATATCAACATTGAAGAATAGGTGATGGCGTCAGCACTGACCCCCCTTGGAACTGTTTGCCATGTCATAGTCTTCAGCATTCATTATATTGCTGCCAAAGTCAGTTTCAAGAAAAACAGCAACCACTCAGTTGACATCCCTCAGTGGCAAAACCTCATCTTCTGTGTTTGTTGATGGGGATGCCTAGCCATAACCTGTATGTATCTTGATCAGCAGGATGCTGTGGTTCCTCGGTGGCCATTGAGTCTTCATTATGTGTTCCCCCTGTTCCCTTGATGATCAGGTTTCTACAGAAAGCCACATTGTGAAGAGCAACAACCATCCTTATAACTCTCTTCTGGCCTTGACAACTGTTGTTCCCCTTGCTATTACCTCACTTCAGAAAGAAGCTTTTGCTTCTTGATCCCCTTATGGGTGTTCTGTATAATGTTTCTGGCAGGCCTTATTTAGACTTCTAGTCTCTTCAACTTTGACAGCATAGTTTCTCTAATTCCCTTGATAGCCAGGGGCCCATCTTTATAAGATGGTTCAAACCATAACTGCTACTACACGCTTTCTGCCAATAAACTATACCAAGGAAAGGTGAAGATATGTTCCATTCTGGCCATTCAACATGTATGGACCCTTTTTCAGCTCCCTCTAAGGATGTCTTGTTTTTTTTTTTCTCCTTTCCTTTTGATTGGAGTTCTAGCTTCTCCATTATTAACGTACACTTAACAGTTTTTCCAAATTTCACATTAGTTTTAGCCTTTAGCCATTGCTATCCCAAAAGGTGTGCAAAGCCTTCCTGAAAGAAAGTTAGGGATTAGGTTCCCCCATGGACTCTTTATTTGGTGAAACTGACCCAATCTGCATTCAAAGTGGCAAGTTTAGCTTATCTTCAGTTTCTTTCATTCTTGAAAGACTGTTTCTCGTGGTGATCATTTCAACCAGAAGAGTTTCTGAACTTCAGTCCCTTTCCTGCCGCCCACAGTCTGGTCTCTTACAAAGGTGGAGTCTCTGTCTAGACCAGTCCCTCCTTCATAGCCTCAGAACCAAGTAAAAATGAAATGTATCCTGCTTCTAGTATTCTAGAATTCCGGCAGAATTAGCACAACATGCATAGCCAGTTGCGATTTTACTTGCAGCGAATGAAGTAGCTACATGTACACTTCATATTAACAAGAATGAGTCAAAAGGTATGCAGTGTTACTCTGTCTAAATGGTTGACTGTGTTTCATTTGTTTACATCTCCTCTAACAAATTCCTCCCATTCGAACCAAAAATATGCCATAGAGTGTCAGTAGCATACTCATATCATTTCATCAAAAATTCATCTGTGGATGACATGGGCCTCCCTGCACTTTTGCAAAGCCCTACAAATAAGACGTGGTGTCTAGGTTATATCATAGTCTGTGGTAGTATGTCATAATGCCATCCAGTGTTCAGCTGCACTCTTAGGGATCGACTTGGTAATCTAAGATATAATAGTTGTGTACTTGCACAACATTGGATTACCCGTGTCTGTCAGCTTCATCAAACCTGCCCTCCATCCCTTTTACATTATTTCTGTTCTGCTTACAGACCTTCTGAAGCCTGTTACCATGCTATGCTCTCCTAGAGTCTGGTATTTAGGCTAGAATGGCACACTCGATGAAGTGTGTTGTGTGAAAAATGGGAGGAACTCTCTTGATTAGCACATAATAGTTGACCATTCCCACACTTTGAATGGACAGACAGCGTTATGCTAAGTACATAATATTCATTTACATTTTGCTAATCTTTGGAAAAATGGAGAAAACCAGAAAGAAGTTTTTCTATGACCCACACTCCAGTAGTCAAGGATTTTTTTCTTCTGTTGAATAATCTGTACTGTAGGAAGCATTAAACAAGGTGACAGTGCTGTTAAAAGCAAGCAGGCTTCCACTACTTTTTTTTACAGAGAAAGCCTCAGTAATAGAGGGAAACTTCTTGAGTTTAGCTCAACTCTCTCCTTTGTACTTTGCCTGTCTTCCATTTTGGAGACAAATTTCAACATCATCATAATTTTTTGGCAGAGTTTTACTAATAACAAGTGAGTTTTATGATTTTTAAGGGATGTTTAGCAAAGTTTTCATCAGTAGTCATCTTATCTTCAACCCAAATAACTCGTTCATAAGTTGTGCATAACTGTGTAGCTAGCTCTGCACCTTTTACAAACAAAGGTGATAATGTGGTCATCTTTCCGCCAAAATGACAAAGGCTTTCAGTTTATTTTATAGTCTCCCCCACCTCAAAAAGTCTTGCAGGACAATTTTAGATCTGCCCACTTCCATTAATGACAAATGGCTTTAGGATGGTGATCATCCAAATGTTTTTACCATTTTTGCAGCACAGTTTATGGCAACTCTGGGAATGGAAGATGTTTGTTTTTGTGTTCTATTCAAGTCTGCGTGTGTGAAATTCCTTCTTTGCAGTTATTCCTGTTATCTGACTTTCATGTTCATTTGTCATCTTTCCCATTTGGGAACCCATAAACCCTGTAGTAGTAATTGCATTCCTTAGATATTTAAAGAAACATACTATTCACTGTGTAGATTGCTGTTGACTAATAGCCGCTCAGTCTTGGGACATTGTACAGCAGCATTCATTACAGGTAAATATCCTTTTACAGATTTGTGTATAACTGTAAACTCCAGCATATTTCAATTTCAGCAACCATTTCTGTGACACAGGTAAAAGGAGTTCTTATTTTGACCCAGGTTTGAGTAGCAGACCCAGTCACTGGAAGAACCTTTCACAGACTGGTTAGGAACAACTTAGTGGTGGCTAGCTTATCCTAGAGGGATTTGTGGTTTCCCTAATAACTCTGGCTCCCAATTACAGGCCTAGGGTTTTAGATTAGGAAAGCAGAGAAAGTAGAGAAGTGCAGGCAGATCTTTTTGTAGGGAGGGAGTGTGTTTTAGTGCTTGTTAATATGAACTGCATTGAAGTTATTGCACTCCGTGCATAGTAGTAGTAGATGATAAGCCTAGGCTATAAAAAATAAGCCTCCTTTGTACTCTGATTGGTGCAATTTAATAGTACCTCTATCTCTTCTCTTCATTGCTTTAGAGACTAGGGTGGGACATTAGGATACAGAATATCGTGGCAGTAGAAGCAAAAACTAATATGAAGAAAATTTCACCTCTCACCTTTGCAGAGGCTAGCACTTCTGGATGCAGGTTTGGCTTCAATAGGTAGTATCACAATGTGTACGCTCATGAAGCAAATGGGTATCCTTTACAGCCACAATGATGCAGCTCTTCAGAACTTTAAACTTTATTTTACCAATGCAAATTCCTCATACGCCCATTAATATATATTTAGTGGTTGTTGAGGAAGCTCTGAAATCCATCCACGCAGTCATTGCAGGAACCATCTGTCTAGTAGTAAGTGCACAGTTTCTTCCATGGGCTATTCCTCCCACCTCAAAGTGTGTCTTCGTTTTCTGCCTCCATGTGAATGTCTCTAACAATAGTCTTCAGATTGTGCATAGCAGTCCAATTTTAGACTTTTCCATCCAAAATCACTTGACTCTTAATAGCACCACTGTATAAATTAAAAATCAGAGCAATTTCAAATGTTTTCTCAACTCTTCCAGATCAGTTTTACTGTATATCCTTCTTCAGATCAGTACATCTAGTACTGTTTTGATATGGTACCTCTACATACAAGTTGCACAGAATTGTCGCACTTGCTGAGATGATGTGCTTAATTGCACATTGCAAAATTAGCCCCAGTTGTATGTTAGGGGCCTTTTGTCCTGTGGGAGAAGACTTCCCCTAGCAGGTTTGCCCAGCAGCTTCATTATCTAACTGGTCAATTGTAGCTACAGTCTTCAACAGGTAGAATTTGGCTGGGGCACCAGACAGAGACTTAGTTGCAGCACATCTTAGTGTATGAGTGCTGAAGCTTTCCTCTCTTTTGCATTATCCAAGATTTGTCAGCAAGTGTTTTTTTTTTTTCTTTTCTGTTTGTAGGCTTATACTAAGTCAGTAGTATGTTAACCATTGTGGTATTAGTCTTAGTCATCAGTGTCTTTGAAAAAAAAATAATTGAAAGTTAGCTAATAGTTCAGAAGATGATGGAAGGAGGTTGACTCGGGAAAAGAAGTATGCCTTACCTTCATTCCCCATTGATTTACAGAATGAACAGCTGAACAAAAGCAGTGATCTGATGTTGTCTTTCCATCTATTTCTGTACTTGTGTCTTGGATCTATTTTTGACTATTTCAAAGCTTAGGATTTGGTGCTCAGGCTCCTCCGCCTACCCATAATTTTCCTGTAACACAGGAGCTATCCTGGATGTTGTTTGGCACTCTTCAGCAGCTGCCGGATCTTGTGGTCCTCCAGGTGTTTCATTAATACCAACATTTGCTTTCTCAGATAAGACTTCTCTTTTTTTTCTTCTGTATTTTCATATTGTTTGTTGTGTATTTGCATATTGTTGGTCTTACTGTTTATCTTGCTTCCCCTAAAATAAAATTAGTAGTTTGTCTAATACTTCATTTACTCATTGTTGGCCTAGATATTTAGTATTTTTATTCGTACTATTGGTAGTAAATTGACATTTTTGACAGAGTTATTCTGCTGATCTGTTTTGTGTTATTACAGGTTCCCCTTTTGGAACTTTACTTTTTCTGTTCAGAGTTTAGAGAAACTTGCAGTATGCCTGAGAAACCTTATAGTTTCAAAAAAATATGTATACTATGCCCATAAGCTGCCCAACTCAGATCCACACAACAAATGTATTGTCTGGGTCTGACACACTGAGACTTCTCGAGCAATTTCTGAGGCTTTTGGACAAAGGTGTCTTGGTGGAGAGGAGGAATAAACTCATCCTCAGGGGACTGATACACATTGGGTGATAAGATGTCTTCTCCTTCTTCCTTTTCTTCTGTGTGAGTAGGAGTTTTTTCCTCAACCTGTGCTTCTCCAGTGCCTAAGTCTAAAGAGAAACAAAAACAAGAAAAGCAAAAGATTTTCTGAAAATTTTCTTTGGATCTGCCATCGACTTTGGCATTGGCTCCAAAAGTAGACAAATCCTCAGATGCATGTCCCCATTGGATCCTGTAGTGATAGATTCAGTGACTGCTTCTCCCTGGTTCTCTCTCAAACTGGTGTCTCCTAGACTTAGATTACCTATCCTCCAGGAATGGTTTCTTCACTTCAGGCCGCCTCTTTCTACATACTTGAAGTCAGTCAAGTCCTCTAGAAGTCTTACCAAAGCGGGTGTGGGCAGAATGATGAAGTGCTTCTTGCAGACCCAGATCCAGTCAGATAGAAAATTCTCCCTTCAACAACCATTCACTGCTCCTTCTTCGATCTGACTGCCCAGATCAGGGTCCTTTGATCCTTTTTTAGCCCAAAGTATATGTAATGGAGCCAAGATTCTCTGTATTGTCGACTTTGATTATTTCTCTATTAGACAATTCCAGCTTTTTTGAAGCCTTCTGAATCCCAGAGCAAATTATTTCTCTGCTGGACAGTTCCAGCTGTTTTGGAGCCATCCAAATCTCAGAGCTGTAATATCAGCATTGACTCTGAGAGGTTAGACTTGAGTCTGAGATCTTTGGATCAGTTCCTTCCTCAGGGAGCTTCAGCACTTGACATTTCCAGTCTGGTGACTGCATCTGATCTGTGCTGAACAGCTTCCGGGGTTGAGCTTCTGTATAGTATCTCAGATCCAAAGGAGAAGGTCTTCGGATCTGTTGCGGGCTCAGCATTTGAGGCATTAGAGAGAGTGTTGTCCATGCCGAAGGCTAGATCCTCCTCTTCTCAGTTAGATCCAGCCCTCCCCACAGGATTTCCCCGAGTCCGCAGCCTAACCAACTTGTCCCATCAGGGCATGCAAGTATTAAAGAGCCTTGAACCTGCTCTCCCACATGAGACTGCATATGCTTCCAAGTCCTCTCCTGAAAAACCCACAGAAGAGGCACCCTGAAACCAAAAGTGCAAGAGAAGACAGACTCCCCAGAAGAGTCACCAGCCACTAGTACTGATTATATGAAGTTGGAAGTTCTCCCAAATCCCTCATTGAACATATTAAATTAGGAGATATCCTTGAACTGCTTAAACATAAAGGGGATCATCTTCCCACACTTCTCCTTCTAAGTAGTTAGTTTTCCTCAAAGCTTTTGGTTCTGGCCCATCTATGTTTTGTGTGGTACCACCTGCAGATGAGATGACAGATCTTATCTCATTCTGGGCGTGGAAGGAGTCTGATACAGTTGACCGTATCCCCAAGAAGGCAGACATATTTCTGGTGGGCCCCTAAAATATTCCACATTGTAGCAAGTGTCTGGCAGTAGGATTCCATAGTGGTGGCGGCAGCCAACAAGAACCAGCTTGTGAAGGAGAGCTTCCCTGTCCATTTGCCAGATGGGCAATCTTGAGCCTTGGGCAGGTTTAGGAAGTGTGTATATGCCCCATCGACCTGCTCGATAATGAAGCGCTTAACTCATTACATCGGAGTGACGCCTCCAGGTGCATCTGCAGTTAACTCCTACTGATGCCTCTAGGCATCAAATATTGCTTGTTCATATTTGAATCAGTAATTCCAGAACCATGCTATGTACAAGGTTTTTAAAAGAGTTCATCTTAAAGCTTGCACAATGGCAAACTCAACTGCATTAATATTTGACCTCTGCCTAGTGCAGGTAAGTACATATTAGCTGTTGTTTTTATGATATTAATT
This sequence comes from Protopterus annectens, assembly GCF_019279795.1. Taxonomy (NCBI): domain Eukaryota; kingdom Metazoa; phylum Chordata; order Ceratodontiformes; family Protopteridae; genus Protopterus; species Protopterus annectens. The sequence goes on from NC_056731.1 coordinate 539,147,072, forward strand.
TATATAGATATAATTTTCAATTTGTTCTTATTTCAACACCCAAGTAACACAGACAGAACTCCTTAGCTTCATTAAAGTTCTCAGCTAGGTATGTAAAATGCTGCTGACAAGTGTGTGTGTGTAACTTGCATGGTTGCTAAGATATTGTAAGTTGTTTACAGAATATTACAGGTATAATAGTTACCGTATTTGCTGTGATTTATAAAATTTGGTTTAAGACCTAGAACCTAAAGAGTGCTACCACTGTAAAAATAGTTGGTGCCGAAGAGTTTGCCATTTATACTTATTTCATAATCCCTATTGTTCCAGAAATATAAACATTTGTTTGAAATATAAGTACATAATTTGATTCTGTAAAAAGGCTTAGGCTCCACCCATTGGAAAATACTTAGCAAACTTTCTAAGCTCCATTAGCACCATTGGAGTGAATGAGTTAATTATTTGGCACATTTTACACATCTCCAGAGTGATTTGGCCCAATAAATCTCCACTTTTGTCACAGGGACCTTATCTGTGGATCAGAAGTAGACCACCGATTCCCAGATGGCTACCCTCCTATTCCTATCTGTTGCTTCTGTGCACCTCATGTCTGATGCCACATAAAGGGCATTTAGAGCAGCCGGCACAGGTATTTCCGTCAGGAGATATGCCTTGTTGCAGATTTGTGACTTGAGCATTCCAAAATGTCCTCCGTTAATGCCCCTTATGTCAGGGGTCAGCCTTGTTTGGTCCAAAAAATAAATAAACTTGTCAGCAGGAATGAACAGGATGGTAAATCCCTAGCTGTCATAGGGATCATATTCTCATCTCCCTAGTGGACCTTCTCCAGGAGTCAGAAGGCAGGGAAGAGAATGTGATTCAGAAAATCTCAGGGGGTTTCGTCAGACTGTACTGGGGACAGAGTGAGAAACTCTAACAATGGACGTCGCATGAGAGGCAGAGGTGATCCTCAGAATCAGGGCTTCAGAGGTCCATTCTTAGAGAAGCCCTTTCAGCACTGTTGAAAGTTTGCAAGGCTCCCCTACTCTAGAGGCATTTGGGAGGTGCTTGTCTCTGTACCCCACGGCCTGGATGTCCATCACTCAAGACAGGTGGGTGGAGACCATAATTATCAAAGGCTATTTCATACCATTCCATTCTTTTCCCCTACTTCATAAGAAAATTCCCAACATCCCACCCTCCAAAAGGGAATTGGTAGCTTTAGAAACAGAGAAGCTTATAAAAATCAAGTCATCCAAGAGGACCCGCCAGACCAGAGCAGAGGGGATCTGGAACTTATTCATGATTCATTTTAGTTCTAAAGAATAGTGGGGACCTAAGACCAATTTTGAGTGTAAGGCAACTGAGCAAATACTTTGTTCCAACCAAGTGCTGGATGGTCCTGGTTCAGTCATTCTCATTCCTTCCTTCAGTGAAGAAGAATGATTAGATGTGCTCCTTGGTTCTCAGGGTGCATATTATCACATCAAAATGGACAGACACCAAGTGTATGGCAGTGGTGGCAGCTCAAGTACAGCTACAGGGATTCTGAGTGTTTCCTTATCTGGATGACTGGCTGTTTACTGCCCCATTCAGGGCTTTACTCCTACTAGCCAAGGATTCCTTGTTCAATCTGTGTATTGATCTGGGAGCTATGATAAGTGTTAAGAAATTTTAGACAGCTCAGTCTCTCGAATTTACTGGACCTCATTTCGACACAGTAGCACTCACTGCAAAGCTTCCTCAGTCAAGCATCCTGTCTCTGCGTTTACAAGCTCATCATGTTCTCTCGTGAAATAAACCACCAGCTAATCTGTTTCTCCACCTACTAGGCTCTGTGGCTGCCTGCATTACTCTGGTCCCTCTAGCCAGGTTTTACATGGGAGTAATTCACTGGACACTTTCAGTACAGTGGTCTATCAGGCATCAGTCAATCATCTGATCATTCTCACAGACATATGCAGATAACACATTCATTGGTGGTAGACGACCCCTCTACTTCAAGAGGAATGTCCTTTTTCAAGAGGAATGTCCTTTTGTACTTCCTGCTCCACAGGCCACAGTGACCATGGATGCCTCCTTATTAGCATGGGGGGGGGGGCATTATTTAGAAAGGACAGTCCAGGGCAGGTGGTCTCCCATAGCGACCAGTCTGCACATCAGTATCTTGGAGGTCAGAGCAGTCCTCCTGGTGTTGCAGGCATTTCAGGACATGATTTCCATTTAGACAGACAACATGGCTGTCGTTTGGTATATAAACAAGCAAGGAGGAACCAGATCTTAGCTTCTTGTGTCTGGAGACCATGAGAGTATGGCAGTGGGCAGTACCTTCACACTGCTTTATGGTTGTAATGCACATCCCTGGGAAATCCAACATTCTAGTGGACAGGTTGAGCAGATCCATTTTACTACCTCATGAGTGGTCCCAAAATCCCCTTATAGAGGAGTAAATTTTCAACCATTGGGTGTGTCCTTGTTGCGAGCTCTTTGTGTCTCCCATGAACACAAGGAAAACAACAAGTTCTTTGCTGTGGAGTCACCCAGCAAAGCTCTGACCCACTGTTGGCTCCTGGGACTTCTTTATGCCTTTCTTACTTTTCCGCTCGTCCCAAAGTTTCTGCAGAAAGCAGTGACATTGAAGGTATCAGTCATTCTGACTGGCCTCGACAGGTTTGTTTTTCCTTCCTCTGACCTCCTCTGTTTCACCCGCCTTGTGGTTTGGGCTTGGACCCAGGTCCAATATCTCATCCATTTGGAGAGCCTCACCAAACATATGAACACTCAAACTGACAACATGATTTCTGTAATTCTGATGATGACTTGGCAGTTCAGGCTTTTCTTCCTCTCATAAACCTTCTGTTAGGAAGGTATATGAAAGTAAATCAAAAAGTTTTTCTGTTTGTGCATTGGAAAAAGATTTTGACCCATTTTGAGCTCCTCTTCCTGCAATTCTGAATTTTCTGGCTAATCTTTTTCAAGGGGAAGCAAGCTACTCTGTTATCAGAGTACTATTAGTGGCAATATCTGTTTTTCACATAGGAGAAGGGCATACACCTGTAACTTTTCTCAGGTTATTTAAACCCTTTCTTCGAGATACCTTCCTCTTAAGTCTCCCACTCTGAGATCTAGTTCCACCTAGGGGTATTACACTTGTCTTACACTCCTTGACAAGACCCCCATTTTAACCTGCTGCTAGAGTTCTTTTGAAGTACCGGCCGTGGAAAAGCTTACTTTTGGTGGCCATTACCACTGCAAGAAGGAATTCTGAGTTGCAAGCGCTTTCTTCAAAATCCCCTTATTTGTTTTTTCATAAAGACAGTTTATTTGAGGATGAATCCATCCTTTCTTCCAAAGGTGGCATCAGAATCCTCCTTCAATCAGACCATAAATTTGCCAGTATTCTTTTCAGATTTCTCCGTCAGTGGTGTATACACCTTGCATTTGCTGGACATTGAGCACCAATTGCATTTTTATTTGCATAGAACTACCTCTATCAGAAAATCTGAACAACTGTTCATTTTATTTGCCCAAGTCTAAATTGGGATAAGCAGTGTCAAAGATTTCCTTGTCTAGAAGGCTGACATAATGTATATCTTTTGTATAGCAACAAAAAGGTCTGTCCTTAACTTCAAAACCCAAAGCTCATTCATCTACAGCTTTTTTCTCCATTGTCTCCATCAATGCTATTTGTACTCCAGCTACCTGGTCAAAAGTACACGCATTCATTTCTCATTATAAATTGCACATTCATTCTAGAACCAGAGCTTCTTTCAACTCAGCTGTACTCAAGAATATCCTTCATTGAGGCCACCGAAGTGTTGAAGTAGCTGGAGAGACTGTCCCTTATGTAGAGGAATGGATGGAAAGATATTAAAATTATGTTCTTACCATAACATTAGATCTTTGTCGTATTCTGTCCATTCCTCTACTACCCTTCTTCATCTCCCCATCCTATCTTGGTGTTTTAGGTGGATGATATTTTCTCATCAGTGCATGTCATATATAATTGGTCTGACTGACTTTCTGTTGATCTTGCCATTGAGCCAACGTGTCTTCATAATTTCTCTTTCTCTACACCATTGGTTAAGACCTTGGTCATTTTGCTTATAGAAGGGTCACACTCAATGTGAGGCAGTTCCTTTGTTACAGGGGAGTTATGGGTAGGGGTAGGAGCTTGAGCATTCAATCCTAAGCTTTGAAGTTGCTGAAGATGGATCCAAGGTCGGATCCGAGACCCATATGTAGAGGAATGGATTGAATACAACAAGTCAGATGTAACGTTATGATAAGTACATAACTTGAGTATAATTCTAGTTCCAAAATGTCCTGGATAGCTGTGGCTTTGACATCTCTTTCAAACTGCAGCAGACTATTGCTATTAAACAGCAACAGCTATACAACCTTAGTTATTCCAACCAGCCAGCCAGCCTTTCAACTCTGGAAAATAGAATTTTAATTCCTGATATTGTTGAGGCTGTTAAATAACTTCACTGAACACACGATAATAGAAAATACTTCCTGTATTGGCAGAATAAGAAGTCTTTAGCCTCTTATTTTTGCCCTATTCCATGGTTGTTGGACTTCTTGAACGAGCTCTTTAAGCCATTTGTCGTTAATTGTTAAATCAGCTTATTATTTGTTCAAAAACATGCATTAAGCAAAACCTTCCTCGAGTGAAAGACATTGTTGGGTTCTGTGTATGCACAGTGTTGAACCACAGCAGACATTTGCAGCATAATTTAAAAAATTTTCAGTTCTGAATATTTTAGAAGCTTTCTACCTCGATGTTGTGATCCACTGCAACATTGACTCTCCCCTGAAGTAAACCACTTTACATATGTGACTCTAACAATAGGCCTTTCAGGGAGATTTCACATTAACCGTGAGGTTACTAACCATCCCCTCCCCCGTTAGCATTTTGGAAGTTTAGTGAGTCTCTAGTTATCGTGCTTTACTCACTGTTTGCTTTGCCTGCCATAAAACCCCTTGACTGGTTAGATTTTTTTAGTCAGAAGAGCTGGACACCCAGCTTCATTGGAGTTCTGCTACTGAATCACCTGTAAAGCTATTCTAAGATCTGAAAAAAATGATTAGGTTCAGATAAAACATCCAAGATCTCTGTGCTGACCTCCTTTCTCCTAGAAATGTTGTCCTTTGTTTCATGTTAGAAGAGACAGTTTGCTGACGGGTGATAGATAAGATCATGACAGCCTGTCTCACACTGCTACTGTTTTATTCAGCTGCTTTGTTGTTTTCATATCATTACAATCTTATGCAAGACCATACCTGGATTGAATTACTTGTCAGTTGAACTAAATCGTCTTGTGCTTCTTTTATAAAGCAGTACCAGCCCAGAATCGGAGGTTACATCCATTTAATTGCATTGCAGTAAACCTAGTCCTTATCTGTATTTTGCTTTAGCAATTTTTCATTAGCTCATACATTTATTTCTTATTAGTATACTTACTACATCTCTTCCTGTACTTGTTTTCCATTTCATCCCTGTTTTACTGGTCTCACCTTATGTAAAGTTTACAAAATGATCCCACCTTTTCCTCATTAGTCTGTCATGGTCTCTTCCATCATTTTTCCTAATTTCTTGTCATCTCCTTCCACTTAAGTCATTTGTTCTGGTGGATTTTCCCTCTCTTTTCAGGCAGTATTTTCTACTCCTGTTCTGTTGTGCCTTGCATTTTTATTATCACGTCTGTAGTTATGAGCTGTAATTCTGCTTTCTAGTTTTTCACAATTGCTTTTTTCGCTGTTAGTATCAAGGTTATCAGTGCTTTTACATGGTCTGGAGCCTGCAGTTTTCCAGCCCAAGTTATATAAAAGTCAGCTTCTGTCAGTTGCCATTTGTGTCATAGTATCTTTTTTATCAAACCCAGCAAACACGGTTGAAACCTTTCCAGATTAGTACGCCCCTAAAAGACTTGCCCAGTCTCCTGTTTGATCCTTCTTACACCTCCAATATCTCCCATCCATCTATAGGAACATCTTGCTGAGTCTACATGGGGTGTAAAAGTTTGAGCAAACACTTCCAGTCAAATATTCTAAATTTCCTTGATTTAGTAGCCTTCCTTGGTGCCATACATATATCATGCCATCCTCCTCCTATCCTCTCTCATTCCCTGATGTCTTTTCCCACCTTTGTATCCACTTTTTGTTTTTCTGTTTCTCTCCACCTTGATAGCAATTGATGCTTTATATAACCATGCCACTCCTTCCTTCTCATTACCTCCTCTAAGCTCTGGTAGACTGCTCCTAGCCCTGTGTTTTTGTGCTTTAGATTTAATTCTGAAGGCCAAAGACCTATCCTTTACACCTCGGAATTTTGCCCTCCTTGTTGTAGCATCATTGATTTCTAGCTTGCATTATAACTGCAGTTGTGTAAGAAATGCAACACCCTTAATTGTATTGCCCTACAGTAATCCTACAGATCAGAACTGCCATTCCTCCCTACTCAGAAAGTACCATCTTATCCCATTCTCCTCAGCTCTTCTCCCACCCGAAAATTAGACTGTTGAATAAAGTGATAGCTTCTGCTTTACAACAAATGCAGTCTACATTTCAACAAAATGCTTTTTTACCAGGTTAGTTATGTAATCCCAGTAATGGTTTTGCTAACATGTACTCATTCCAATTACAAGAAATTCAAGAAAGCAAATGTGCTTGTAATATCTCACAGACTTACTGTTTACCTATGTCGTACATGTTAGAGTAGGTTGGACAAAGGTCATCTAGTTTAAGTACATAACTTTTGATGTTATGTTGTCCTATCTCGCCTTCATTCTTGTTGGTTGGGTTCGGAACCGAGAATCAGTTCCAACTCGGCCTGTACTAAAGCTCGAGAGCTTCCACTGGCTCAAGGCAATACCCTATCCTATCATGCTTAGGGAAATTACCCAGATCTCGTTTGCCGCTAAACTAGATCGGGTGCTTCCTACTAGGCTGCAGGCTAATGGAATCATTATTCTTTATTATACTACTGTTGTTGCTAAAAAAATTTACTGTGTTGTTGGATTCTTGTTCTTAGTGTATTAGATAACTTTTTTGACTGTTGTGATATTTGAGCTGTGTGTTGTTGGCCGTCGTCTTTTCACTAGGCCATTTGTTTTCCCTATCCTGTTTAAAACTCTTTAGAGAGTTTCTTTCTACATCTAAAATATTCTGTTTCCTTCCCCTTCTTAACGTAGTCCATTTTAGTTAGAGGGCTCGTTTTTCAGCCCGTTTAACTTAGAGGGCTTCCCTCCTTTTCCAACCCGATGTTCATCATGTTTCACTGTTGCAGTCATTACACTTGGGTTATCCTGTTGGCAGGCTACCCGCAGTCGGCCTGAATTCCAAAGTCTTGGTCCGGCATCGGTTGCTGTCACCTCTTCCCTGACGTCAGAGCGCCAGGGGTATAAAAGATGCAGCCGACGCCATTTTCTTCATTCTTTCTTCCCACGCGGTGCCCGAAGCAAAAGCAGTTCGCAAGTGCCGGTCGGCTGACTCCTGAGATTTTCGTGTTCGAATTTCAGATCCGAAGTGTTCATTTAAAGCTAAGTACCCCATTGGGGAAACTTTTTTCTTGCTCCAGACCAATGTCAGAAAAATTTAATAATTGTATTTCTTGTGGGAAGCAAATACCTCATAAGGATTTCCATTCATATTGTATTCCTTGCCTAGGCCCTGATCACGACGTCGCTAATTGTAGGTTTGCTAGATTTAACCAATGCAATATTAAGTGTCGGCACGATTTTGCATCTCACTACTTTGGCCGAAGATTTAATTACACAATGTCGTCGGACAGCCATCGACTACCGCAATTCACAAGAAACGCAAGGAAATGGAAAAAGACAGGCATCCGAGGTCCAAAACTGACGACAAGGCTTCTTCTAAGCCAGTCGCCGGTTCTCAGTGAGGCGCTTTCGCAGCCCCTGACGCTCGCTATCTCATAGCCGCAGGCCGCTTCCGACTCCCACGTGGAGCTGACTAGGCTGCAGGAAACTCAAGGTATCAGACACTCGGAAAATATCCCTTCAGATGGTTCCGGAGCCGCTGAGCAGGGATCGGCTTCTAAAGGTGTTTTCAGGCCTGCACAGTTACGTGTAAAACCGACTTCAGCTTCAAAGGCAAAGACTAAAGCTCCATTAAAGACAAAAGAAACAAGTACAGCAATCCTATGGACAGGCCTCCATGACTAAAAAACAGATGCTCAAAATGGCCGAAGACCTAATTACTTTGATCAGGGGTTCTCATTCCCCCCCGATAAGAGGCCTAGGCAAGAGACAGAATATGAATCTTCAGATCAGGTTTCCATTTCCTCTGATTCCTCTTCTGAACAGGAATACTCTCTTCCTCCCCATGAGGATTCTGATGCTGAAGAGTCTATCCCTTCAGCCTCTCCTCCTGAGGATTATTCTTTTGGGGAAACCCTGCATATCATGAGGGAGCACTTCCACTGGGAGAGCCAAGACTACTCAGAATCTAAGAAAAGGCTTAGAGACTTCCTTTTACTTCCTCAGCACAGGCCTCTTGCTATTCCTCCTGTTTTACACATTGTAGATGATGTATTTTCAGAGTCCGGCCTGTCTCCAGACTTTACCTCCAGCACATGTTAAGCCAGACAGATACTACAGGGTTCCAGATTCCTATAAATTTCTTTATAAAAACCCTGCTGCTGACCCAGACATTATATCTCAGGGTCCCAAAGGGGTCAAGGCTTCCACTGCAAAAAACCCTATCCCCTCAGACAGGGATTCAAGGGCACTGGACAGATGGTGGAAAAAGATTTATACTTCTGCTACCTTGGTTGTAAGAGCTTTAAATTGTCAGTTTCATATGCTTAAATATCAGCAATACTTAATGTCACTGCTTAAACAGAAAATGTTGACAATTCCGAATGTGCAGAAAACAAAGAAATGCAGGATTTACTGCATGCAGCTGAACAAGTGGGAAAGCATACTTTGCAATGTGGCTTTGACTCTCTGGAGGCCTCCTGCAGGGCCACTGTTAACGGGTACTGTCATTAGGAGGCATGATTGGTTAAAGAAACAGAATCTGCCTGATCATGTTAAAGCAAAATTATTAGATGCTCCACTACAGCATGATACTTTGTTTGGTGTTAAAGCAGAAGAAGGGTTGAAGAAAATGGAGGACAAAGCGAAGTCTATGCAGCCAGTTAAGGATTTCTTACAGGTACAGCCACCCAGATTTAGCAGGAACTGGCCTTCAAAGAATTGTCCCTTTCCAGTGTCAGACAGGCCACAAAGAGGCAGATACAGACACCCCAGAGGCAAATCCCAGCCCCAAGGCTCATACAGGTCTAAACAGTGGGGTGCTTCTACCTCCAAAAGCGGAGAAGACAAATCTCAGCCATACAGGAAACAGTCCCAGTGACTTCCTCTGCCAGCTCCAAGCACTTATCTTTTGGCAGCCCCCTTAGGGGGAAAACTAGCACTTTTTTCACAAAATTGGCACATGATCACCCAGGACAAATGGGTCTTGAATATAGTGTCACAGGGCTGCAGGTTCCATTTTCACACCCTGCCAAGGTCAAAAGGTATGCCAGACCTGCCACACAATCAATGGGCAGAGGCACAAAAACAAGTTTCATCTCTCATGGACATGAGAGCTATTCAGCGAGTGCCGCAGCAAGAGCAGGGACAAGGATTTTACTAAAGACTTTTCTTGGTACCCTGAAAGGACAAAGCCTGGAGACCAATACTCGACCTTTCTATTCTAAACACATTTCTGGACATTCCAAAATTCACAATGTTGACTCTGCAACAACTTCTGCCCATGCTGGGCAAGAAGGCTTGGCTTGTAACATTGGACCTAAAAGAGGCATACCTGCATGTCCCAATCAGACAGTCTTGCAGAAGATACCTCAGATTCATAGGTGGCTCAATGCACTACCAATTCTCTGCACTGCCCTTTGGCTTATCTACTGCACCCAGGGTCTTCACAAAATGCCTGGCACCAGTAATTGCATTTTGCAGACAAAGAGGAATTCAAATATATCCTTACTTGGACGACTGCCTTATTCAAGCAGAGAACAAGGACATTCTACTAAAGCATCTGGCGTTTGTAAAAAGATTACTAATTTGCCTAGGGTACACAGTAAACGAAAAGAAATCAAAACTAGTACCCTCTCAAGACATAATATTCCTGGGTGCAAGCTTAAATACAACTGCCCAGATGGCTTATCTCATGCCAAACAAACAAAGGTAACTGACTTCTTACTTCAAAATGTTGGCAACAAAGACCCAGTTATCTGCAAGAAAAATTTTGCAGTCTGCATTCTGCTAATTCCATATGCAAGACTGCATATGAGGAAACTACAATGTTATATAAAAAGTGTTTGGACTCGACATTGCCACAACCTGGAAACATTAATTACCCTCTTTCCCTGCCTGCAACAGGAGTTTCGATGGTGGGCACAGGCCTGTCACCACAACAAGGGACAGCCATTCACTTTACCCACAGCCAGGCAGACATTAACAAGAGATGCATCAGACTATACCTGGGGGGCACACATTGCAGGAAAATGTATTCAGGGCACATGGTCCTCAAGCCAAATGCATCTTCATATCAATCAAAAAGAGATGCTAGCTGTTCAAAATGCCCTGACAGCCTTCAAGGATCTGCTTCATCCAGGACAACTACTGATAAAGACGGACATTACTACAGTCGTGGTACATAAACAAGCAGGGATGCACACATTCCTATCCCCACAGTAGACTAGCCATGACTTTGTGGGATACAGCATTGACTTACCAAGTACACCTGCAAGCACAAATCCTGCCAGGAAAGATAAATACTCTGGCAGACGAACTAAGCAGAAACCTCACGGATCCCCACAAGTGGAAACTGGATCCACAAGTCTTCAGCATGATAACAAAGAAATGGGGATGCCCAGACATAGATCTATTTGCCTCCCCTCACAACTGCCAACTACAGAGATTCTGCACAAGGACTTACCACAAGCAAGCATGGAAAGTGGATGCTCTATCATTCATCTGGAAAACCCTAACAGTATATGCCTTTCCTCCTCTGCCTCTCTTCCCCAAGGTACTCCTAAAGGTCAGACAGGAGAAGCCAAAAATTATTCTGATTGCCCCAGACTGGCCCTGCCAGCACTGGTACCCAATCCTAAACAGCTTGTCTCAAGGCCCAGACTGGACATTAGCTCTAATTCCTCACTTACTGACCCAACGAAACAATCCGATCCTGCACAGCCAACTCAGGACCCTAAATCTGGCAGCATGGAGGATAATGTAGCCATTCAGAACACACCTCTCTCTAAAGCAGTAATGGATGTTATTTTGGAGGCCAGGAGACCCAGTATCAGAAAATCTTATGCAGAAAAATGGAAGAGATTCTGTGCTTGGAACCAGGCACAAGGAATTGACACGTTTGTACCAAATATTCCTCAGATTTTACAATACCTAACTGAGATGCTGGACAAAGGCATATCTTTTTCATCAATTAAAATCCATGCCTTTGCCATTTCAACTCATTACAATATGGAACCACCTATTTTTTCTCATCCATTGCTAAGGCAGTACCTCAGAGGGGCCAAAAACATAAGACCTCCAAGGAGAGCACCAATACCTGCATGGGACCTCAATTATGTCTTGGAAAAACTCACACTGCCTCCTTTTGAGCCAGCTAATACAGCTGAGATAAAGTTCTTATCATGGAAAACGGCTCTGCTCCTAGCAATAACCTCTGCAAGATGAGTCTCAGAGTTACAGGTACTCATGGCTGTGGAACCTTTTATCATTTTCCATCCAGACAGGATTTCTCTGAGGACAAACCCGATGTTTATGCCTAAGGTAGTGGCCTTTAACCAAACCATTCATTTGCCTACTTTTTATCCAAACCCACAGAATAAGGGTGAGAGACTCCTGCATTCTTTGGACATACACAGACAGCTACGCTTCTACTTGGACAGAACTAAAGCTTTCAGAAAGACTGAGCACCTCTTAGTGGCATATGCTACAGGATCAAAAGGAAGGGCTATCTCAAAGCAGACTATTTCAAAATGGATAGACCACTGCATTCGTTTCTGCTATTTACAACATGGCAAATCAGTGCCTAAGGCCATTAGGCCACATTCAACCAGAGCAGCAGCCACGTCAGCAGCTTTCTTCAGAGGAGTACCAACCAAAGACATTTTAGAGGCTGCAACTTGGAGTTCAGTGCACACTTTTACAAGGCACTACCACTTACCTCTCTACTCTAAATCCAGAGCAGGCTTTGCCACTGCAATTCTGCAGGGCCTTATAGCCTCTCCTAATCCTATTTAGACCCAGCCTCCCAACCTCAGCTATGGGATTCTACCTAAGTGTAATGACTGCAACAGTGAAACATGATGAACATAGTACAGTTGTGTACATACCATAAATGTAGATGTTCGAGTGTATTGACTGTTGCAGTCCAGGTTACCCACCCGCCATCCCCCTTTTCTTTGCTTGGATTTATCTGTACTTCTCTCTCCTATACAACCTATGTGGTGTATTTGCTTGTAGATGAAGGAAATGTTTACTTTAGTGCATGCATACTTATTGGCATTATTTTAGCCTACCCTTTTAGGGACACCTGACATCTGGGGCACGAAAAACTGAAGAAAATGGCGTTGGCTGCATCTTTTATACCCCTGGAGCTCTGACGTCAGGGAAGAGGCAACAGCAACCGACGCCGGACCAAGCCTTTGGAATTCAGGCCGACTGCGATTAGCCTGCCAGCAGGATAACCCAAGTGTAATGACTACAACAGTGAATACACTCGAGCATCTACATTTATGGAAGGTACACAACTGTACTTTTCTAGTGAGGAGTCTTGGTTTAAGTTAAAGACTTCTCCTCTGACTAGACGAGATTGTCGTTTAAATTAGAGACTTCCCCTCTAGTTTCCCCCTACTTCTTTGTGGTCATTGTTTTTGTTGCTGTTCTTGTTGTTCTTGTTGATAAAAAGAAAAAAAAAAAAATGTTGTTGTCTGTTACTTTTCTGCAGTAGAGTTTTTTGATAATGTGTGTTTATACTGTCATACCCATGTCTAAAGATAATAAGGAAACAAAGCTTTCAGGCTTCAAAAAATATGATAAATTTAGCCAAAATCTGTTCTTGACAGATGGACACACCAGCTGTGTGTACTGTTTAGGTGCTGTCCATCTGCAAGAGCCATGCTCTTTTTACCACACTTTTAGCTCCAGAGTTTTACTGGAGAGGAATAATAAATTAATAGGCAGGGGTCTGTTAAAAGTTCCTTTTTGAGGTGCTGGAAGGAAAACAGAGTTTCTCAAAATCATCTCAATCCTCTGGATCGGAGAAGTCTTACAAAAGAGCTTTCTCATCAGCTCCAGCATCTGAGCCATTGAAGAAGCAGGCAAAAGAAGCCTTCAGGTCCAAAAAAGATATCTCTTCAGCTCCACTAGCTATGTCGGAGCCGACATGGAGTCATAGTTGGAGTCAGTCTCTTCAGTACTGCAGTCTCCTGTACTACAATCCATCAGGTCCTCAACCCTGTTCTCTCGATCCTCCAGGAGTCTCTCAGACAATGATGTGGAGTGGGTGGTCAAGAGGCTGTTAGACACTGGCACTGGCCAAGATTCTCTCGAGCCCAGCCCAGAAGGATTCGGGCCCGACAACCGTCACTCCCCCTTCTTCGATTCCACTTCTGACCCATGTTGTGGCTTTGGAGTCAGAGTGTTTGGATTTGGTTGTAGTGGAACCGTCGAGGCCGAGACCTGCTCCAGGCTGTTCGGTCCCGACTTCCTCTCTGACCTCTTCGGTGCCATCATCTATTGAGGGGTCTAGGGGCCGACGCTCCCCCTTTGGGTCTGGATTGGAGAGTCAGGTGGGATAGTTGTCTGATCCGAATCTGCCACTCGGGGCCTCTGTGCAGGTGAGCTAATCAGCCTCGAGCCCACCTCCTTGGCTCAGGGGCAGTCTGTTGGATCTTCTGAGTGGGGTCGTGGTGCCTTCAAGGTCATGAGGAGAGTGCTGTCGCCCCAGACAGCTCCACTGTCGGATCCAAACACACTTCCCTCAAAAGTGCCAGAGTCTGCTTTTTTACCATCTCTCCCCAGGCGTGGAGACCCAACTTCCCAGGACCCCCCATTGGGCGAAACCATTTCTTCTGAAACCTCTCCCAAGTACCCCTCTGGAGAGGTCCCTCAGAAGAGGACATGTAAGAGGAAATGTCTAGACTCCCCTGAGGAGTCTGTCACTTCAGACTCAGACCTAGATGATTCAGAAGGGTCCCCACAGTCAACCTCTGAGGATGTCTCCTTTGCTGACATCCTAGAAATCCTTAAGCAGAGAGGTGGGTGGAAGTCCATTAACCCTTCTGAGGATGAGTCCGTGTACCTGGAGGCTTTTAGGTCTCACCCATCCACCTCTTGGGTGACTCTTTAGAAAAAAAAAAGTCATCCAAAACATCCCCACAGACCAAATTCGATCCGGAACTTTGTTAAGGTTCTTTTTAGTTCCAAAAAAGACAGGGGACTGGAGGCCCATTTTGGATCTCAGTAGACTAAACAAGTCCGTAAAGAAATCGAAGTTCCAGATGGTGACACTGCAGTCAGTACTCCCCTTTCTGGAGAAAGACAATTGGATGGGCTTGATAGATCTCCAGGCCAATATAATGATGGACAGGCGATCCTGGACTCCCTTCACTTTCAGCTGGGAGCCAGTCATTACCAGTTCCGAGTTCTGCCCTTTGGTCTCACTACAGCCCCCAGTGTGTTCACCAAATGCATGGTAGTAGTCACGGCTCACTTGAGGCGTATAGGATTCTGGATGTTTCCATACTTGGTCGACTGGCTCCTAACCACCACCGAGCATCTACTTACCAGAGCAAGAGACACCACCATCTACCTTTTTTCTCAACTGGGCATTGCGATAAATTTTGAAAAAGTACAAGCAAAGGTTGTTCTTAAGATCTTGGGTACCATGGCAGCAGCGATAACCTTGGTACCTCTCACACACTTAAACATGAGAGTTCTCCAGTGGTTACTCTTCATCCAGTGGTCCATGCAGGAGCTGCCCATGTCCCACAAGTTTATCATAACGGAATCCTGCAAGAGGGACCTATGATGGTGGCTTCATTCTGCTCAGGTGGTTCTGGGCAGACCATTCATTCCCCCACAACCAGTAGCTGCTGTGACCACGGACACTTCCCAGATAGGGTGGGGGGGGGGCATTATCTGGGGAAGACTGTCTGAGGAGTTTGGTAGGAATACAAGAACCACTTGCACATCAATGTCCTAGAGAAGAGAGAAGTATCAGAACTCCAAGCATTGTCTATATATCCCCCTTACTTGGCTTTCCATAAAGACAGAGTTTCCCTGAGAACTAATCCATCATTCCTACCCAAGGTTTGCTCTGAGACAAACTTGAATCAGTCTATTGATCTACTTGTTTTCTTCCATAACTATGGCAACAAGGCAGAATGTAAATTACACCAGTTGGATGTATACAGACATTTACGTTTCTTCCTGGACAGAACGAAAAAATTCAGGAGATCTGATCAACTGTTGGTATCCTTTTCAGAGAAAAAGAAGGGCACCCTAATATCAAAAGTCACCCTGTCAAAGTGGCTTACTGATGCCATTACGTGGTCATATACTTTCCAAAACAGACAACTGCTTGGAAAAATAAAAGATCATTCAACAAAAGCCATTGCAGCCTCATCTGCTTTTCAGGCTAGGCTACCTATGGATTCAATTTGTGCTGCAGCGATGTGGGTAAAACCTCATACCTTTATCACTCATTACAAAATAGACTTGGCATCCCGGAACAGGGCTTCCTTTGGATCCACTGTTCTGAAGAGTTTGTTCCCATGAGCCACCCAAGAAAGAAGGTGCTGGGGACGCTTTCCTAACCAGCAAGAATGAAGGCTAGATAGGACAACATAACCATAGCATTCCATGTTTGTTGTCCATGTCGCCTTCATTCTTGTGTCCCACCCTCCTTCCCCCAATCTTCACTCCTGGAGGATTGAGAGGTCTCTATTGGATTTGGAACTCATGTTCTCTGATTTCCTTCTTAGTCCTAGGTGATACATGTTTGTTTGTACTATTATATGGGTGTAACTGTTACTCTATTCAGTATTTGCAAACAAGATCGGGGTAAGCTCTCTAAGCATGATGGGATTAGGGTATTGCCTCGAGCCAGTGGAAGCTCTCAAGCTTTAGTATAGGCTGAGTCGGAACCGATTATCGGTTCTGAACCCAACCAGCAAGAATGAAGGTGAGATGGACAATAAACATGGAACGTTATGGTGAGTACATAGCTTCTTTTTTTATTGGCATCCTGACTTTGTATTTTCTACAGCATTCGAACCTCTGATTGGAGTTCTTGTTCTTCTAGACAGTGAACTTACCTTGACCATGTAACTTTTTATATTCTTGGAATTTTTCCTTTTCTTTTCTCTTTTTCACTTTTTATATTCTTTTTTTTTTTTTATATGGGTGTTTTCTTAACTGCCATTTCAATGAGAATGAAGTAATAACCAAGGAGTCCCACTGAAAAGAAGGTATGCTCATCTTTTCTTCAGCCGTTAACAAACAAGAAAGTAGAGACATACAGGGTATGATTTATCTAATCTAAATTGTAATGATGCTCCTGTTTGTTTAGATGTTTCGAATAAAGAGTTGAAAGCATTGGTTTACTACGGGTAATCTACTCATTAGATCAACATAGCAGTTTTGTTAAAACATATATAAGTGAGGCCTACAGCAAATAGAATAACAGAAAGTTCTGTAGATGCCCTGATAATGGGTAAGGTTTCTTGTACTTATGTTACTGTGGAAAATACAGGGTTGGAGATTATTTATTTTTATTTTTATTTTACATTTGTTGACCGGGCTAGTCCAGCTGGATCAAAGTCCATTTTCAGTGGAGGCCCGGGGAGAAAAGCTCCATAGGTTAAAACAAGTTTAGAGAATACAAATACACATAAAACAAAAGCTTTAAGCAATTAAGGATAAGAAGATGTTAGTATAGCTAATACATGTGTAAGAGTAAAAAAAAAATAATAATATCCAAAACAGGAAAATATTTAAGTAAATGGTTAACGCCTTACAATACAAAATCTGGTAGTGTCTAGTCATTCAGTGTATCAATACATTATTTGAGAAAATGATAGAAGATATAAAAAAATTTTTTTTTTTTTCAACATGTGTGAGATCATTAATATCTACGAAGATGTTATGTCAGAGGAAGTTTATCAGGATTTCATAGCAGAGAAGGAAGAATTGAGGTAGAGGAAATAAAGAAGGTAGGTTAGTCAGGGTTGGTACAAGAGCAAAGCCAGAATTTATTAAGATGTGTTAGCAGTTGTTTCTTAAAGAGTGGAAGAGTGGCCAAAGAGGAGATATTAGATGGAAGGTTATTCCATATTTTGCCAACTGAGTTAGAAAAAAAGGCAATTACCTGCAGAATTAATAGTTTTGGTACTATTAACTAGGAGTTTGTCTGAAGAACGTAGTTGTTTCAGTTTGTTATAGGGAGTCAAGAGGTTACTGAGAACTGGTGTTTTAGATGGTTGATATAGAATTTTGTGAGCTATTAAGAGTTGTTGATAAATGAGCTTGTTAGGAAGTTCTAGCCAGTCTAGTTGTTTTAAGTTTAGACAGTGGTGAGTTCTAAACTGAGATCCTGTGGCAAATCGAGCAATATTATGGTAAGATGTAGTAAGTTTCTTAAGGTTACTTTTAGAGAGATTAGTATAAATAGGGGAAGCATATAGAAGGGTAGAGATAAGGTGTGTTTGGGCTAAGGTGGTCTGGGCTTCAGGTGTAAGAAAGGGTTTGATTCTGTAAAGGGATCCAATCTTTTTATTAACTGCTTTTATTGTGTTGTTGATGTGACAATCGTAGTTTAGATTATTGTCAATAGTAACACCTAGAAGTTTTGTTGAGGGGTCAGGAGAAATTTGAGTGTTATTAGTAGAATTAATAGAGAAGTTTATAGAAGTAGATCTTCGGGTAGGTGAAAATAGTAACAATTTGGTTTTCTTAGGGTTAAGGAGTAGACAGCGGTCAGAGAACCACTGTTCAACAGTTAAAAAGGCTTTTTGTGTAAGAGACTGGAGTTCTGTTTGTGAGGAAGCAGTACAAATTATAGTGGAATCGTCTGCATATTGTATGCAGGTAGTGTTAGGGATAGCTGATTGGAGGTCATTAATAAAGATGGAAAATATAAGTGGGCCTAGGATAGATCCTTGGGGTACTCCTAATAAGATAGGAAGAAGAGCAGATAGTGAATTTTTCCAGAGTACTGCCTGGTGACGGTTTCCTAGATAAGAAGTAAACCAGGTTAAGGAGGAGGGATCCAGTGCAAGAGATTTAAGTGTGTGCAGAAGAAGTGTATGATTAACCATATCAAAGGCTTTTGATAGGTCTATGAATAGAGAAGATGTAAGTTTATTATTGTTACGGTTATAGTTGATGGTGTTGGTAAAGGAGAGTAAAGCTGTGGTAGTGCTATGGGAAGGTCTAAATCCATGTTGAGTCTTAGCCAGTAGGTTATTATGAAGGAGATGGTTAAGTAGTTGTTTGTGTATACATTTTTCCATGATTTTGGCTAAGGGAGATAGAAGTGCTATGGGACGAAAGTTAGAGAAGTCATTAGAGTTGCCTCCTTTGTGTAGGGGAATGATGTGGGATATCTTCCAGATCTCAGGGAAAATACTTTCTTTTATAGATCTGTTTATTAGGATAGAGACAGGATAAGCAATGGCTTTTGCTGCTATTTGCAGGAATTCTGCAGGAAGCTTGTCTGCAGATGGGGTGGTAGGTTTAAGATTTTGTATTAGAGATTGGATTTAAGAGGTAGAGACAGGTTGTATGTGAAGGGGAGGAAGAGTGTTTTTTAAAGTAGGAGAGAGTAGTTTAGAAGTGTCAGGAGATAGTTGGTTTGCTAGAGTTTGTATGGAATTGGTGAAGAAAGAATTAAAGTCATTGGCTTGTTGTGTGGGATTGTCAGAGTCAGAATCTTGAGGGTTGGGTGTAATTGCTTTGCCTGGGGTTAGAAGATTATTAATACTGTACCAAAATTTTTTTGGTTCCTTTTGGTGGTTTTCTGTAGTTGAAAGTAATAGTTCTTTTTATCTGTCAGAATGGCTTTTTGGTACTGTTTCTAAGCTCTCTAAAGTTTTGGTGATCAGTTTGGTTTTAGTAGATCGCCACTTATCCCATGCTTTATTTCTGAGGATGATTTTTGCTTAGTATTCTTGGTTAGCCAGGGTGCTGTTTTAGTTTTGGTTCTAATGGTACGACTTGGAGCATGTTGATCTAGGATAGATAGGAATGATGAATTGAAGTATTCAACTGCTTCGTTCAGTGGGAGATGTTTTAGTGGTGACCAATTACATTGTGTAAGTTCAGTTTGAAACTGAAAAGGGTTAAATTGTTTTTTTGAATGAAGTGTTCCGAAAGTGGTAGGTAAGGTTAGGTTAGTTTTGCATCTAATGATATAGGTTAGAGAGTGATCACTAAGGTCATCAGGAAGGGTGCCTGATTGGTAGGTTTGCAAGGGGGTATTAGTAAGAATCCAGTCTAATATGGTTTCCGTATTGTTAATGGTTACATTATCATACTACAACATGAAATCCAAAATGGTCTCAATTTACGCTGTCTTTTTGAAACTTCCAAGATGGCTGCACCCTGAACAACAGCTTAATTTCAGCTCTCTGTATAAAAAAGAAACTTAGGAAAAAAAGTGTCTCATTGAAACAGTTTTTTGGAGGTAAAATTCAGTTGCTGGCTAGTAAGTTCATTGCCTGGATGCCAGCAAAATTTAGAAAACTTGAAAGAAAATGAGCTAGAAAAGGCTACATGAAAACACTGTCTGGAAAGAATTCTGCAGCTGTTCAGCAAAAAGCAGTTCAAGCTTTAGATTTGGTTCAGGAGATGGCTTCCATCTTATTTTTTTATTTATTTTATTTATTATTATTATCCCTTATGTTGAGAGGTAGGTGTGAGATTCAAGCTGCTTTATCAATCTGTTTTCGGAGTATATTTTTAGGAAGATTAAAGTCATTTTTTTTTATGCAGAACAGGCTAAGGAGGAAATAAAAAAGCTTATCCAACAATAAGCGAGTTTATTCTTCTGACATTAAGGTTCATAGAGAATGAAAGCACTCAATTTCTTCCATTAAACACAACATGACTTTGTTTGCTGCAATTTATTCTTCATTTGATGCTGCTTGTTGGTTCAGGGTGGGATTTTTGAATGGCATTTTGGTTCAGTTCTTAGTTTTTACTCTGTTATAGTGCCATTACTTTGCTTCTAAGGTTCCTGTGTTCCAATGGAAAATGCTTTTGAGGATTGACTAGAAGAATCAGGAGTAGCGTGAACTTGAGCCAGAGTCTGGAGAAGAAACGGAAGAACAGCAGTATTGAAATTAAAGAATAAATGTTAGACTACAAAACATCAGTCACATTTGTGAAATATGGCTTTGCAAGAAAAAGTATCCAAAAATGACTGGACTTCTCTTGACTTTGTTAAACTTGAGTGGACTGTAAAATGTATATTTTATGTCATTAATGTGTTTGACAGTGAAAGGGGGGGAATAAAGTTACTGTAAGTAAAAAATTTTTGTTCTCACTAGAATTTGTATGAAACATTTGTTGATAGAAACTGCATGTTACATATAATAAAGCAGCCCTGTGTAGTTAGGATATTTTAAATATGAGGTAATCTTTTCATGACTTGTATCTGTTAAAGATTTTAGAATAATCAAGTATTTTTTTTATTACTGGACAGAAGCAAGTTTAATGTTTATATGCTATGGTCTTGGGTGGGGTGTAAAAGTGCACTGATTATATTATATGTACAATTAAAATATTTTCTCTTATTTTTACAGTGGTGAATGTTAAGATTAATGCCTTTGGCTTAAGCTATAAACAAGTGTTTTGTTTAAGCAAGTAGGCTTTAAAAGTAAGTTGAAATGATGAAGGCCATGAAATCTGCAAAGGCATTGTCTTGTTTTTTTTTTTCCATTAACAAATGTTCAGTGGTAGGCAAGGAGTCTGCAGCTGCTATACATTCTGCTTTGGGATAAATACTTTTCCATGGGGGAATGACCTTTATGCAGGGAAGAAAGTGATAAAGATCTTTAAGATTTTTTTTAACAGTATTTTAACTCAATAACCCCGAGTACCGTCACATAGTGCCTCTGTGCTTACATCTGAGCTCGCTATGAAACAGTACTAATTGTATGTTGTTACACCCGAGTGCCTTCCACAAGCACATGAAACTTTACAGTCATATTGTTGCTCCACTGTGAAAAAATACGTTGAAAAAGTACCTGAAGTTTGTCAGTTAATTTCTCTACTTTTTTTTCAATGTGGAGTTGGGTAATGTTTATATTTGACATTTACGAGAAAATTGGCTCCCCATAAACTTGTCACAGCAACCCAGTTTTCTGTGCATTGCATGAAGCAAGTGGTGGCAGCCAATCTGTTCTTGCTGTCAAGCCGCCACTTGCATAACACCTCCACCCCAGACGTAATTTGTCTTTGATCTGGCAAAATAAATAATGGGTCCCGCAATAGCAATTCCCTTTCTTTTTTTCTGACATTTGCAGAGTTGCCTAAATTGCTACTGGATCCTGCTATTTATTTTGCCAGATCATTTAATTCTGAGTGCCGGTTCACGAGTGTGGCGATGCTGCCGCTATCTGGAAAGAACGCTGCACCGAGAAAGCCTGACATTCAAGGCAGTTTGATTACAGCTGCACCTGAGATCTTTTGTTTCTCTCAAACTAGAGGTAAGTCTAGCAGCAGTGTTCACTCGCGAGAAGTGTGCAGTATAATTGCTGGTAGAGGATAAAAAAGAATGAAGACTGTCTGCAGTCAGAAAGTTGCAGGAATCCCTTTGTGTTTAAATGAAATTTTCCTGGAATACAGATGTAGCCAATGTATTGCCATTACATAATCTCTGCAGTAGGTTTTGATTGGCTCGTACCAGTCAGCTGCAGGCTAGTTGAAAATGTTTTCAGGTGAAGTTGGCAGTGTCTGTGTAGTTGATGTGTTTTTTTTTTTTTTTTCTTCTCTCAGTAATAAGACTGATAGGGCTGGACAGGCGATGGGCATACATGTCTGTGTTTTCTGACAAAAAAAACAGTGCATTTCGGTCTGCACGTTATTTGAACACTTTGGTTTGGTGCCCAGTAGCGGAAGCACTTCTCTGTTGGTTGTTCTCACCAAATGCGGTAGAGAAAAGGTATGTGTTCTTACGGTTTGCTTTCTTCTGAGTTCATGCCTGAGGCATTATTTTCAGTAAGTGGGTTATAAACAGGTCAGCTTCAGAAGGATCTCTTTATAGGAGTATGTAATATTCTGTCTAAAAGTCTTAGCTGAGTACAGCGAGTTCATTGATGTCCAAATCCACACTGTTTTTACCAGATTTCTTCAGACCTTTCATTTGCTAAAAAATAGAAGCAGGTTAAGTTAATTCTGTCAGATGTCCCTGACTTTGCTTCAGATCTTTCCTTGCCGTTTTGTGGTAAATCACTGAAAATTAGTCAGTTAATGGCAAGTATTAACA
The DNA here is from genome assembly GCF_019279795.1 of Protopterus annectens. Lineage (NCBI taxonomy): Eukaryota > Metazoa > Chordata > Ceratodontiformes > Protopteridae > Protopterus > Protopterus annectens. Next base: position 539,169,602 of record NC_056731.1, read on the forward strand.
ACGTTAGAGTTTTTTGTCCTAGTTTGTAAGAGCTAGTTTTGTAACGGCTGAATACCAATACAGCTTCCGTATTAATTGTTGCTGTCGCAGTCCCCCCCCCCTTTTTTTTTCTTTCTACTCAAGCAAGGAGAGAGAGAGAGATAAAGTGATTATTACTATTATGACCTTAACCTCAAAGCTCATTGTATAAAGGTTTAACCAGTTTATCTCTGATCTTGTGCAACAGCACTCCTGAGCAGTCTGACTACAAGAGTACCAGGATACAATTATGTCAATTTGACTAGAGGCACTCTACCAAATGCAATGTATGTTTTACTGTAAATCCCATCAACTCTCCTATTTCCATAACAGAGACAGAAATATGTTATGAAAGTTATTTTAAATTCATGGGCTTTTTTCTTGTTTCCAACTCTTGTGAGTAGACTCTGCACAACTGTTTATTATATGCATTACCTAGCTGTATAATTGCATTAGTAGACACATTTCACAGGCGACAAATTATTTTTCCAGCTTGGTAGCAATACTATAATGAAAGAGTTGTAATTTGACATTTGGAATAATATCAAATTAATTAAACTTCTAATGTGTGAAGTTTTATTGTTATAATGTTAAGTTGTTTTGGTTGTCATTCCTTTCATGAGAAGTTTTTACTCCTTTCATAAAAAAAAATGTACATGCATGAGAGTGTGTGCCTACATTTTGTTTGTCAACCAGGTAGATGGCTGGTCTGAAGCCCCTTTTTAGCCAATCTTTTCAGGATAAGGCATAAACATTCACATGAAAGATATGTATGTGTAATACACATGCAGTTAATATATGATGCAGTTCAGATGTGAGTGTTTGGGTGGACATGCTGGTTGTTGACTGCTTGACATGACATTCCAGTCAGAGTAGTAAGAAACAATGACCGATAGCTTGGGCATTACAGGAAAATACTGGACTACCCAGAGGTCTTGTGAGGCCCAGTGCTGCACTTGGAAAGCTTTTCCATCTGTGGAAGTTCTGTTATTTTTTGGAAACTTATTGAAAGATCATAGCAGAACTCAGTGGAGATAGAAGTCATCAGAATGACTAGTTTAGTAGTCTAAGCCTTCCACTGTATTATGTGAGTTGGAGTTTTGTTACATAAGTTAAGGAATTGTCAGGGGACCAGCACCCTACCACATTAAGGTAAAATTTATTTAGGTGCTGGAGCAAACTTAAGTGTTAAACTCGTACATTTGAAGAGATATGGCTGTGATGAGTTGCTTCTCAATAATATATCAGGAAGCCATTATTTTCCTATTCTTGACTTGCTTGTCTTAATATGATCTCCAATGATAAGTAAACCCTGTTTTTGTTATATTACTGTGAGCCTCCCAGCACAATGGTTATGATAATGAAACAACAAGGCGATTGTCTTTGAACTACTGTCATTACGTGTTGTACATCATCTCCATTTAGTGACACCATGCTTATCCCCCTTGTTCCCAAGATAGGACGTGCACACTATGCTCCTGCATGGATACTTCAGTGCCTCTAGAGTAGTTCCTCCATTATGCGTCATTGCTACCCGATTACTTTTATTTTACATTTGTTGACCGGGATAGTCCGACTGGATACATGTCCATTTTCAGTGGAGGCCCGGGGAGAAAAGCTCCAAACTTACAAACAGGTAAAGAGAAGCAAGTTACAGTATATGCACAAACATATTGTATTAACATACAAGTTATAGTCTCACATTTCAAGCCTATGAAGAATACAGTTTATATTCTGTAATATATACAAATATTACAGATGTTCTTCATTCCACATTGCTGCAGTCCTAACTATTGGGTAGCCCGCTGTCCAGTCGGCCCGAATACCAAAGTATATGGCTGACGTCGGTCAGGGCGCATTAGACTGACGTCAGTACGTCAGGGTACTAATGCGCATGACCGACGTCATATCCTCAGTCTTTTTTGCCGCATGGTCCGATACAGAAGCAATTTTGCGAGTGCAGGTTGGCGTTCTGAAAATTTCTGAAGCCAGAGTTTCAGACCGAATCAAAGTTGGCTAAGTACCCCGTTGGGGAATATTTTGGTTTTTTCTTGCCTCAGTATTTAACCGGATGTCAGAAAAAGTGAATAACTGTATTTCTTGTGGGAAACAGATACCTCATAGGGATTACCATACTTTGTGTATACCTTGTTTAGGGCCTGAGCACGACGTTGTTGAATGCCGTTCTTGTGCTAGATTTAACAAACGCACTATTAAGAGAAGGTTAGACTGTGCCAGGTTAGTGTTTGGGAAGCGTTGTAACTATAAAATGCCGTCGGATGTTCCGACGCCGGCTTCGGCTAAAAAACGCAAGGACAAAACAGCAAAGCCTAGAGGGGAAGAACCGACAGTCCCAGACGTCGGTTCTTTAGAGGGCTCAGTGGAGCCGGAGGTTTTGCCAGGTGTTTCTTTAGAGTCTCAGGGAGAGACTTTACTGTTACAGGATGTTTCCTCTCAGGAAGTAGGCCAGGCTGAGGGGGCTTCTCAGGTGGCTGTTCTTCCCTCACTTCCTAAGGTGGTTAGGGCCTCCCCTTCTGTTTCCAAGGCTTCCTTAAGGGGCAGGCCAAGTTTTGCTTCAGTGGGGGTTTCTCCTACTGCTTCAGGGTCTTTGCCTAAGAAACATATGCTTAAAATGGCAGAGGATTTGATTACTATGATTAGGGGTTCTATGCCCCCTCCTGATAAGAGGCCTAGGGTGGAACCTGAGCTTGAGAGTTTTGAGCAATGCTCGGAGGCTTCTGAGTCTTCTGCTGAAGACTTGCAGGAGTTCCCTCCTTATTCTGATTCTGATGTGGATGATTCTACTCCGTCAGCTTCTCCTCCTGAGGATTTTTCATTTTCAGAGACTTTGCATTCCATGAGGGAGCATTTTAAATAGGAAGGCCAAGATTTCTCTGATTCCAGGAAAAGGCTTAGGGAGTTCTTATTTTTACCCCAGCATAGGCCTTTAGCTATACCTCCTGTTTTGAATGTGGTGGAAGATGTGAATCCTGATTCTTTGCCTCCTGCCCCTGTTAAACCGGATAGATATTATAGGGTGCCTGAAGCTCATAAGTATCTTTTAAGAGTCCTAGGGCAGACCCTGAAACTGTCTCTCAGGGGCCTAAAGGTGTAAAGGCCTCAGTTGTTAAAAATCCTGTCCCTCCTGATAAAGAGGCAAGGGCTTTGGATAGATGGGGAAAGAAAGTGTATACTTCTTCCACTTTAGCCATGAGGGCGTTGAATTGCCAGTTCCACATGTTAAAATATCAGAATTATCTTCTTTCACAGTTGAAATCTAAGGTGGATGCTCTAGCGGAAGGTATTGACTGTAAAGAGTTGCAGGATTTAGTTCATGTGTCTGAACAAGTGGGTAAACATTCCTTGCAATGTGGTTTTGATGCTGTACAGGCCTCCTCCAGGGTGGCTGCCACTGGTTCTGTTCTTCGTAGGCACGCCTGGTTGAGAGATCAGAATTTAGCTGAGCATGTTAAGACAAGAATTTTGGATGCTCCTTTGCAATCTGATGTGTTGTTTGGTTCGCCTGTGGAAGCAGTTTTGAAGAAAATGGAGGACAAGGCTAAATCTATGCAAACTGTTAAAGATTTTTTGCAGGTACAGCCTCCGAAGTTTAGTAGAAATTGGCCTGCTAAGGGTTGGACTTATCCTGTTTATGATTCCCAGTCTAGGGGTAGGTCTAGACGTGGTAGGGGCAGAGCTCAGGGTTCCTTTAGGCCTAGGACAGGGAGTTCACCTGCTCCGACTTCTGGTGAGGGCAGGGGTCAGTCCTTTCGTAAGCAGACCCAATGACCTGCCTTTTCAGCTGCCAGTTCATTCTCGCCTGGCAGCACCGTTGGGAGGAAGGCTGTCTCTTTTCAAAGAAAATTGGGATTTAATTACCCGAGACAGATGGGTTCTGGATATCATTCACCACGGTTACAGGTTTTATTTCCATACCTTGCCTCCCTTCAAAGGCATGCCAGACATTCCTCCTCTACAAAGACAAGAGGCGCACAAGCAAATTTCTATGTTACTCCAAATAGGGGCCATTCAGCCAGTTCCTGTGCCAGAAAGGGGCCTAGGATTTTATTCTCGCCTGTTCCTAGTACCAAAGAAGGGGAACACGTGGAGACCAATTTTGGATTTATCTATCCTCAACACTTATCTGGACATTCCCAAGTTCAAAATGTTGACGTTACAACAGCTTTTACCTTTACTGGGCAAAGATCACTGGATGGTAACTTTAGATCTCAAGGAAGCTTACCTTCATGTGCCTATAAGACTAAGTTGCAGAAAGTATCTGCGTTTTCGAGCTGGAAGTTCTCATTATCAGTTCTCTGCATTGCCCTTTGGCTTATCTACTGCGCCCAGAGTATTCACGAAGGTTCTGGCTCCAGTAATAGCTTACTTCAGGCTACAAGGGATTCAAATCTACCCTTACTTGGACGATTGCCTGATTCTGGCTCAACAAAAGGAAGACCTTCTACAGCATCTGGAATTTGTCATAGCAGTGCTAAGATGCCTAGGGTATTCTGTGAACGAAATAAAGTCCAGTCTAGTACCCTCTCAAGACATGTGCTTTCTGGGTGTGAGACTGAATACAGCAGCCCAGATGGCCTTTTTAACCCCGGACAAACAAAAGAATCTTTCCAGTTACTTCCATCAACTATCTCTTCAGTCCGGGCTGACTGCAAGGACAGTCCTTCAAGCCTTAGGGTTCATGGCATCTTGTATTCTGGTGCTTCCCAATGCCAAACTGCATATGAGGAAGCTACAATGGTATCTCAAAAATGTATGGACACAGCACTGCCAGGATTTGGACACTGTCATTCAAATAATACCTTGCATTCAAAAGGAATTTATGTGGTGGGCTCAGGAATGTCACCTAAACAAGGGACTCTCTGTGACCCGCCAGAGGCGAGTCAGATTCTAACGACAGATGCCTCAGACATTGCTTGGGGAGCTCATCTAAATGGAAAGTGGATACAAGACAAGTGGCCTGCCAGACTACAGCATCTACATATCAACATGAAAGAGATGTTAGCAGTCCAGTTTGCATTAATGGCTTTCAAGGAGTTACTTCTTCCAGGGCAGGTGTTGATTCTAACAGACAACACAACTGTCATGTGGTACATCAACAAAGGGGGAACACATTCTTACCCATTGTGCAGGCAAGCAATGATTTTATGGGAGACTGCGCTCAGCTTGCAACTAACTCTTCAGGCAAGGTTTCTGCCGGGAGCACAGAACTCCTTAGCAGATGTGTTAAGCAGACAAATCATGGATCCCCACGAGTGGAAACTGGATCTTCATGTATTTCAAAAATTGACAGTGTCATGGGGAACTCCAGACATAGATCTGTTCGCTTCTCCACTAAACCACCAGCTGCCAAAGTTTTGCACAAAGAAGTTTCATCACACAGCTTGGAAAGTGGACGCTCTTTCTTTCAGTTGGAAAAATCTTCATGTGTATGCGTTTCCACCTCTGCCTCTTCTTCCAGAAGTGCTTCTAAAGGTCAGACAAGACAAGCCAAGGATGATTTTAATAGCTCCAGATTGGCCTCGGCAGCACTGGTATCCATTACTGAGGAGTCTGGTAAAGAAGCCTCCATGGCCTTTACCCTTGATTCCACACCTGTTGTCTCAGAGAGAAGGTCACCTGCTCAATGTCAAACTTCACTCTCTTCATCTAACGGCCTGGCATATTCTGTTTTGAAAGGCAGTAGGTCTCAACTTCCTCAACAAGTTTTAAATGTGATTATGGAAGCCAGGAGACCTAGTACAAGAAAAGTGTACGCAGAGAAATGGAAGAGATTTTTATTTTGGAGTGCAGCAAACAATTTGGAGATTACGGAGCCAAATTTGAGTGTGGCTCTTCAATATCTTACTGAGTTATTGGACAAAGGTTTGTCTTTCTCTTCTATTAAGATTCATGCTGCAGCAATTTCAGCTCACTATGATTGTGACCCACCATTGTTTTCGCATCCTTTGTTCAAGCAATTTCTTAGAGGGGCAAAGAATATAAGACCCCGTAGAGCTCCTACTCCTGCTTGGGATCTCAATTTTGTGTTGGAGAAACTTACTCTACAACCTTTTGAGCCTGCGGCTACTGCTGAATTGAAATATTTGTCTTGGAAGACTGCTTTTTTGTTGGCCATTACTTCTGCAAGAAGGGTTTCTGAGTTACAGGCCCTTATGGCAGTGGAACCCCTTTTGATTTTTCATAAGGATAGGGTATCTTTACGTACTAATCCTTCCTTTATGCCTAAGGTGGTTTCTAGTGTGGCTTTAAACCAAACTATTCATTTGCCTACTTTTTATGCAGATCCCCAAAATAAAGGGGAAAAGATTTTGCACACTTTAGATGTACACAGGCAATTGCGTTATTATTTGAGCAGGACTAAAGATTTTAGGCAGTCTCAGCAGTTGTTTATTTCTTTTGCTTTGAGTTCTCAGGGCAAGCCTGTGTCAAAACAAACTATTTCTAGATGGATTGGGTGTTGCATTTCATTTTGTTATTCCCATCATGGCAAGGAAATTCCAGCTGGGATTAGGCCTCATTCCACTAGGGCTACTGCCACTTCAACAGCATTTCTAAGGGGGGTGGCAACTAAGGATATTTTGGAGGCAGCTACTTGGAGTTCAGTGCATACTTTCTCTAAGCATTATCACCTTCCTCTCTACTCTAAGTCTAGGGCTGGTTTTGCCACTGCTATTTTGCAAGGCATGTTGTCAGTTCCTGCTTCCTTATGATTTGCCAGCCTCCCTTACCTCTGCTTTGGGATTCTACCCAATAGTTAGGACTGCAGCAATGTGGAATGAAGAACATAGTACAGTTTTGTACCTACCATAAATGTAGATGTTCGAGGATCCACATTGCTGCAGTCCAATTTACCCTCCCTCCTTCCCTCTGTGTTTAGGGGTGGTTGTGTAGGTGAGGTTATATTCTGCTACTTGTGTATATATTGTATATATATTTTTTGGTGCAGGTATTTTGGGAGTTTTTGTTTTTGGCCTTATCTTTTCAGGGTCTTCTGACATCTGGGGCAAGAAAAGACTGAGGATATGACGTCGGTCATGCGCATTAGTACCCTGACGTACTGACGTCAGTCTAATGCGCCCTGACCGACGTCAGCCATATACTTTGGTATTCGGGCTGACTGGACAGCGGACTACCCAATAGTTAGGACTGCAGCAATGTGGATCCTCGAACATCTACATTTATGGTAGGTACAAAACTGTACTTTTCTTTGATCAAACCTATAGGATTATGCACATCATATGATGTCCATAATGTGCAGATGTTCTTCGTTTTTCACTGTTGTAGTAATCACATTTGGGTTATCTGCTTGCAGTAGCCCTCAGTCGGCCTGATTATCAATGTCTTGGGTCCTGCATCGGTTGCTGTCTCTTCTTCCATGATGTCAGATAGTCAGGTGTATAAAGCATGCAGCCGATGCCATTACATCAGTCTTTCTTACCGTGCGGTGCCCGAAGCAGAAGCAGTTCGCAAGTGCCGGTCGGCCGACTCTTGAAATTTTTGTTTTCGAGTTTCAGATCCGAAGTCTTCAACTAAGCTAAGTACCTCGTTGGGGATCCTTTTTCTTGGTCAACCGATGTCAGTAAAAGTTAACAATTGTATTTCTTGTGGAAAGCAAATACCTCATAAAGATTTTCATTTGTACTGCATTCCTTGCTTAGACCCAGACCACGACGTACCTCGCTGTCGGTTTTGTGCCTTATTCAAACCTGGTACTATTCGTCTGTTCATTTACGCTTCCAAATATTTTGGTACTCAGTTCAATTATCCAGAAATGTCTTCGGTAAGCCACCCTACTATCAGTTCAATTATCCAGAAATGTCTTCAGTAAGCCACCCTACTACCAACTTTCCAAAAAAACGCAAAGTTAAAGACAGAGACAGACCGCATAGGTCCAAACCTGCCGACAACACTTCTGCTAAGCTAGTCGCCAGTTCGCCGGTACTCAGTGAGGTGCTTTCGCAGCCACTGATACCCACTACTTCAGATTCGCAAGCCTCTACTGAGAATGTCGTGAAATGCTTCTTCGACTGTGGAACCTGCAGATGTCTCTACCTTGGATGGGTCCAGAGCCACTGTGCAGGCACCGGCTTCTGAGGGTATATTCAGGCCTACTGACTTGCATATCAAACCGACGCCATCTTCTTCTTCAAGGCCTAAAACTCGATCCATGCCTAGAAAACCGACTCCCAGACCGCATGGTCAGGCCCCTGTGCCTAAAAAACAAATGATAAGAATGGCTGAAGACCTTATTACGCTAATCAGGGGAAGCCACCATTCCCCCTCTAAGACACCTAGGACTTATTTTCCTTCTGATCAGGATTCTGAAATTTCTGTTTTCTCTGATGACCAGGATTTGCCCTTATCTACCTATGAGGATTCTGATGCAGAGGACTCCATTCCGTCTGTCTGCTTCCCCTCCAGAAGATTTCTCTTTTGGTGAAACCTTGCATTCTCTTAGGGAGCATTTCCGCTGGGAAAGCCAGGATTACTCTGACTCCAAAAAGAGGCTTAGGGAATTCTTACTCCTGCCTCAACACAGGCCTTTAGCTATCCCTCCTGTACTGGACATTATAGATGATGCCTTCTCAGAATCTAGCCTGGCCCCTGACTCTCTACCTCCTGCTCCCAGAAAACCTGATAGGTATTACAGGGTACCTGACTCTCACAAGGTCCTCTTTAAAAATCCTACTGCGGATCCTAAGACCATTTCACAGGGACCCAAGGGCGTTAAGGGTACTACTGCCAAAAATCCTACCCCCTCTGATAGAGATTCCAGGGCGCTGGATAGATGGGGTAAGAAGGTATACACTTTTGCAACTTTGGCCGTTAGGGCCTTAAATGCCAGTTTCATTTGTTAAAGTATCAGCAGCATATTATTGGATTGCTTAAACAGAAAATTATGTTGATTCCTGTTTCTGCTGAAAATAAAGAAATGTTCTTCATCTCACATTGCTGCAGTCCTAACACTTGGGTAGTCCGCTGTCCCTCGGTCGGCCCGAATATCAGAGTATAAGGCTGACGTCGGTCAAGGCGCATTTGACTGACATCAGAACGTCAGGGTACAAATGCGCATGACCGACGTCATATCCTTAGTCTTTTTTGCCGCATGGTCCGATGCAGAAGCAGTGTTTCAAGTGCCGTTCGGCGTTCTGAAATATTTCGAATTCGGAGTTTCAGACCGAAGTCAGAGTTGGTTAAGTACCTCGTTGGGGAATATTTTGTTTTTTTCTTGCCTCAGTGGTTTACCGGATGTCAGAAAAAGTGAATAACTGTATTTCTTGTGGGAAACAGATACCGCATAGGGATTACCATAATTTGTGTATACCTTGTTTGGGACCTGAGCACGACGTTGTTGGGTGTCGCTTTTGTGCTAGGTTTAATAAACGCACTATAAAGCGAAGGTTGGATTGTGCCAGGTTGGTCTTTAGGAAGCGGTGCAATTACAATATGCCGTCGGATGCTCCGTCGCTTCCTCAAAGAAGCGCAAGGACAAGGCAGTTAAACCTAGGTTAGAGGAGTCGTCCGAACCGGACGCCGGTTCTTTAGAGGCGTCAGTGGAACCGGTGGTTCCGACGGAGGCCTCTCTGGAGTCCCAGGGAGAAACTTTGTTTTTACAGGATGTGGCCTCCCAGGAGGCAGGTCAGGCTGTAGGGGCTTCTCAGATAACTGTACTCCCCTCCCTTCCTAAGGTGTCTAGGCCCTCTCTTTCTGCTTCCAAGGCTTCTCCTAGAGGCAGGTCTAGTTTTGCTTCTGTGGGTGTCCCTCCTAGTTCTTCAGGTTCTGTGCCCAAGAAGCACATGCTTAAAATGGCAGAAGATTTAATTACTTTAATTAGAGGCTCTATGCCCCCTCCTGATAAGAGGCCTAGGATGGAACCTGTGTTGGGGGATTATGAGCAGGCTTCGGATGTGTCTGAGTCTTCGGCTGAAGACTTGCAGGAGTATTCTCATTATTCTGATTCTGATGTGGATGATTCTACTCCTTCTGCTTCTCCTCCTGAGGATTTTTCTTTTTCAGCGACCCTTCACTCCATGAGAGAGCATTTTAAATGGGAAGGTCAGGGTTTCTCTGATTCCAGGAAAAGGCTTAGGGAATTTTTGTTTTTACCCCAGCATAGGCCTTTAGCTATACCTCCTGTTCTGAATGTGGTGGAAGATGTGTTTGCAGAGGCTTCTCTTAATCCGGATTCTTTGCCTCCTGCTCCTGTTAAACCAGATAGGTATTACAGGGTGCCTGAAGCTCATAAGTATCTTTTTAAGAGTCCTAGGGCAGACCCAGAAACTGTTAGCCAGGGGCCTAAGGGTGTTAAGGCTTCTGTTGTCAAGAATCCGGTTCCTGCAGAGAAAGAGGCCAGGGCCTTGGATAGATGGGGAAAGAAAGTTTATACTTCTTCCACTCTAGCCATGAGAGCTTTGAATTGCCAGTTTCACATGTTGAAATATCAAAATTATCTCCTTTCTCAGTTGAAATCTAAGGTTGATGCTCTGGCGGAAGGTATTGACTGTAAAGAGTTGCAAGATTTAGTGCATGTTTCTGAACAGGTGGGTAAGCATTCTTTGCAGTGTGGTTTTGATGCTGTACAGGCCTCGTCTAGGGTGGCTGCCACTGGGTCAGTTCTTCGCAGGCATGCCTGGCTGAGGGATCAAAATTTATCTGACCATGTTAAAACTAGGATTTTGGATGCCCCTTTGCAATCTGATGTCTTGTTTGGTTCTCCTGTTGAGGCAGTTTTGAAGAAAATGGAAGACAAAGCTAAGTCTATGCAGACTGTTAAAGATTTTTTGCAGGTTCAGCCTCCAAAGTTTAGTAGAAATTGGCCTACTAAAGGGTGGACGTATCCTTCTTATGATTCCCAGTCTAGGGGTAGATCTAGACGTGGCAGGGGCAGAGGTCAGGGCTCTTTCAGGCCTAGAACAGGGAGTTCTCCTGCACAGTCTTCGAGTGAGGGCAGGGGTCAGTCCTTTCGTAAACAGACCCAATGACCTACCTTTTCAGCTGCCAGAACCTTCTCGCCTGGCAGCACCTTTGGGAGGAAGGTTGGCACTTTTCAAAGAAAATTGGAGTTTGATTACCCAAGACAAATGGGTACTGGATATCATACATCACGGTTACAGGTTTTATTTCCATACCTTGCCTCCTTTCAAAGGCATGCCAGACATTCCTCCTCAACAAAGAATAGAGGCTCACAAGCAAATTTCACTGTTACTCCAAATAGGGGCCATACAGCCGGTTCCTATGCCAGAAAGGGGCCTAGGATTTTATTCTCGCCTGTTCCTAGTACCAAAGAAGGGGAACACGTGGAGACCAATTTTGGATTTATCTATCCTCAACACTTATCTGGACATTCCCAAGTTCAAAATGTTGACGTTGCAGCAGCTTTTACCTCTGCTGGGCAAAGATCATTGGATGGTAACTTTGGACCTCAAGGAGGCTTACCTTCATGTTCCCATCAGACTAAGTTGCAGGAAGTATCTGCGTTTTCGAGCTGGGACTTCTCACTATCAGTTCTCTGCATTGCCCTTTGGCTTATCTACTGCGCCCAGAGTGTTCACGAAAGTTCTGGCTCCAGTGATAGCTTTCTTCAGGCTAAAAGGAATACAGATCTATCCTTATTTGGACGACTGCCTGATTCTGGCTCAAGGAAGGGAAGAGCTTCTTCATCATTTGGAATATGTGATAGCAGTGCTAAGATGCCTGGGGTATTCTGTGAACGAAATAAAGTCCAGTCTAGTACCCTCTCAGGACATGTGCTTTCTGGGTGTGAGACTGAATACAGCATCCCAGATGGCCTTTTTAACCCTGGACAAACAAAAGTGTCTATCCCTTTACTTCCATCAGCTATCTCATCAGTCGGGGCTGATTGCAAGGACAGTCCTTCAAGCCTTAGGGTTCATGGCATCTTGTATTCTGGTGCTTCCCAATGCCAAACTGCATATGAGGAAGCTACAATGGTATCTCAAAAATGTATGGACACAGCACTGCCAGGATCTGGACACTGTCATTCAAATAATACCTTGCATTCAAAAGGAATTTTTATGGTGGGCTCAGGAATGTCACCTAAACAAGGGACTCTCTGTGACCCGGCCAGAGGCGAGTCAGATTTTAACGACAGATGCCTCAGACATAGCTTGGGGAGCTCATCTAAATGGAAAGTGGATACAAGACAAGTGGCCTGCCAGACTACAACATCTACATATCAACATGAAGGAGATGTTAGCAGTCCAGTTTGCATTAATAGCTTTCAAGGATTTACTTCTTCCAGGGCAGGTGTTGATTCTAACAGACAACACAACTGTCATGTGGTACATCAACAAGCAAGGGGAACACATTCTTATCCTCTATGCAGGCAAGCAATGATTTTGTGGGAGACTGCTCTCAGTTTACAACTAAGTCTTCAGGCAAGGTTTCTGCCGGAGCACAGAACTCCTTAGCAGATGTGTTAAGCAGACAAATCATGGATCCCCACGAGTGGAAACTGGATCTTCATGTATTTCAGAAATTGACAGTGTCCTAGGGAACTCCAGACATAGATCTGTTCGCTTCTCCACTAAACCACTAGCTGCCAAAGTTTTGCACAAAGCGGTTTCATCCCACAGCTTGGAAAGTGGATGCTCTTTCTTTCAGTTGGAAAAATCTTCATGTGTATGCCTTTCCACCTCTGCCTCTCCTCTCAAAGGTACTTCTGAAGGTCAGACAGGACAAGCCAAGGATGATTTTGATAGCTCCAGATTGGCCTCGACAGCACTGGTACCCACTACTGAGAAGTCTAGTACGGAAGCCTCCATGGCCTTTGCCTTTGATTCCACATCTGTTGTCCCAGGAGGACAGTCATTTGCTCAATGTCAAACTTCACTCTCTTCACCTAACAGCATGGCATATTCTGTTTTAAACCATAGAGGGTCTCAACTTCCACAACAAGTTTTGAATGTGATTTTGGAAGCTAGAAGGCCTAGTACAAGGAAAGTGTACGCAGATAAATGGAAGAGATTTTTATTTTGGAGTGCAGCTAAGGATTTGGATGTTTCTGAGCCTGATTTCAGTGTGGCTCTTCAATATCTTACTGAGTTATTGGACAAAGGTTTGTCCTTCTCTTCTATTAAGATTCATGCTGCAGCAATTTCAGCTCACTACGATTGTGACCCACCATTGTTTTCTCATCCTTTATTCAAGCAATTTCTTAGAGGGGCAAAGAATATAAGACCCCCGAAGGGCTCCTACTCCTGCTTGGGATCTCAATTTTGTGTTGGAGAAACTCACTCTACAACCTTTTGAGCCTGCAGCTACTGCTGAGTTGAAATATTTGTCATGGAAGACTGCTTTTGTTGGCCATTACCTCTGCAAGAAGGGTTTCTGAATTGCAGGCCCTTATGGCAGTTGAGCCTTTCTTAATTTTCCACAAGGATAGGGTATCTTTACGTACTAATCCTTCCTTTATGCCTAAAGTGGTTTCTAGTGTGGCTTTAAACCAAACTATTCATTTGCCTATTTTTATGCAAATCCCCAAACTAAAGGGGAAAAGATTTTGCACACTTTAGATGTACACAGGCAGTTGCGATATTATTTGGACAGAACTAAAGGGTTCAGACAATCTCAGCAGTTATTAGTTTCTTTTGCTTTGTGCTCTCAGGGCAAGCCCGTGTCAAAACAAACTATTTCTAAGTGGATTGGATTTTGCATTGCCTTCTGTTATTCCCATCATGGCAAAGAGATTCCAGCTGGGATTAGACCTCATTCCACTAGGGCTACTGCCACTTCAACAGCTTTTTGAGGGGGTGGCTACTAAGGATATTTTGGAGGCAGCCACTTGGAGTTCAGTGCATACCTTCTCTAGGCATTACCACCTTCCACTGTACTCTAAATCCAGGGCTGGTTTTGCCACTGCTGTGTTGCAGGGCATTTTGGCAGCTCCTGCTTCATTATAGTTTAGCCATCCTCCCTTACCTCTGCTTTGGGATTCTACCCAAGTGTTAGGACTGCAGCAATGTGAGATGAAGAACATAGTACAGATGTTCTTCATTCCACATTGCTGCAGTCCTAACTATTGGGGTAGTCCGCTGTCCAGTCGGCCCGAATACCAAAGTATATGGCTGACGCCGGTCAGGGCGCATTAGACTGACGTCAGTACGTCAGGGTACTAATGCGCATGACCGACGTCATATCCTCAGTCTTTTTTGCCGCATGGTCCGATGCAGAAGCAGTTTTGCGAGTGCAGGTTGGCGTTCTGAAATTTTCTGAAGTCGGAGTTTCAGACCGAATCAAAGTTGGCTAAGTACCCCGTTGGGGAACATTTTGGTTTTTTCTTGCCTCAGTATTTAACCGGATGTCAGAAAAGTGAATCACTGTATTTCTTGTGGGAAACAGATACCTCATAGGGATTACCATTCCTTGTGTATACCTTGTTTAGGGCCTGAGCACGACGTTGTTGGATGCCGCTCTTGTGCTAGATTTAACAAACGCACTATTAAGAGAAGGTTGGACTGTGCCAGGTTAGTGTTTGGGAAGCGTTGTAATTATAAAATGCCGTCGGATGCTCCGGCGCCGCTTCGCCAAAAGCGCAAGGACAAAGCAGCGAAGCCTAGGGTTGATGAACCGCAGTCCCGGACGTCGGTTCTTTAGAAGGCTCAGTGGAGCCAGAGGTTTTGCCAGGAGTTTCTTTGGAGTCTCAGGCAGAGACTTTACTGTTACAGGATGTGCTTTCTCAGGAGGTAGGCCAGGCTGAGGGGGCTTCTCAGGTAACTGTTCTTCCCTCTCTTCCCAAGGTAGTTAGAGCCTCTCCTTCTGTTTCCAAATCTTCTTTGAGAGGTAGGCCAAGTTTAGCTTCAGTGGGGGTTTCTCCTAGCACTTCAGGTTCTGTGCCTAAGAAACATATGCTTAAAATGGCAGAAGATTTGATTACTATGATTAGAGGTTCTATGCCCCTCCTGATAAGAGGCCTAGGGTGGAACCTGAGTTTGAGAGTTTTGAACAGTGTTCAGAGGCTTCTGAGTCTTCTGGAAGACTTGCAGGAGTACCCCCCTTATTCTGATTCTGATGTGGATGATTCCACTCCTACAGCTTCTCCTCCTGAGGATTTCTCATTTTCAGAGACTCTGCATTCCATGAGGGAGCACTTTAAATGGGAAGGCCAAGATTACTCTGATTCCAGGAAAAGGCTTAGGGAATTCTTGTTTTACCCCAGCATAGGCCCTTAGCTATACCTCCTGTGTTGAATGTGGTGGAAGATGTTTTGCAGAGGCTTCCTGAACCCTGATTCTTTGCCTCCTGCTCCTGTTAAACCTGATAGGTACTATAGGGTGCCTGAAGCTCATAAGTATCTTTTAAGAGTCCTAGGGCAGACCCGAAACTGTTTCACAGGGACCTAAAGGTGTTAAGGCCTCTGTTGTTAAAAACCCTGTTCCCACTGATAAAGAGGCAAGGGCTTTGGATAGATGGGGAAAGAAAGTGTATACTTCTTCCACTTTAGCCATGAGGGCGTTGAATTGTCAGTTCCACATGCTAAAATATCAAAATTATCTCCTTTCACAATTGAAATCTAAGGTGGATGCTTTGGCGGAAGGTATTGAGTGTAAAGAGTTGCTGGATTTAGTTCATGTGTCTGAACAAGTGGGTAAGCATTCTTTGCAATGTGGTTTTGATGCTGTACAGGCCTCCTCGAGGGTGGCTGCCACTAGTTCTGTTCTTCGCAGGCATGCCTGGTTGAGGGATCAGAATTTAGCTGAGCATGTTAAGACAAGGATTTTGGATGCTCCTTTGCAGTCTGATGTGTTGTTTGGTTCGCCTGTGGAAGCGGTTTTAAAGAAAATGGAGGACAAAGCTAAGTCTATGCAAACTGTTAAAGATTTTTTGCAGGTGCAGCCACCGAAGTTTAGTAGAAATTGGCCTACTAAGGGATGGACATATCCTGCTTATGATTCCCAGTCTAGGGGTAGGTCTAGACGTGGTAGGGGCAGAGCTCAAGGTTCTTTTAGGCCTAGAACAGGGAGTTCACCTGCTCAGACTTCTGGTGAGGGCAGGGGTCAGTCCTTTCGTAAACAGACCCAATGACCTGCCTTTTCAGCTGCCAGTAGATTCTCGTCTGGCAGCTCCTTTGGGAGGAAGACTGTCTCTTTTCAAAGGAAATTGGGATTTAATTACTCAAGACAGATGGGTGTTGGATATCATTCACCACGGTTACAGGTTTTATTTCCATACATTGCCCCCTTTCAAAGGCATGCCAGACGTTCCTCCTCCACAAAGGAAAGAGGCTCACAAGCAAATTTCTCTGTTACTCCAAATAGGGGCCATTCAGCCAGTCCCTGTATCAGAAAGGGGCCTAGGATTTTATTCTCGCCTGTTCCTAGTACCAAAGAAGGGGAACACGTGGAGACCAATTTTGGATTTATCTATCCTCAACACTTATCTGGACATTCCCAAGTTCAAGATGTTGACGTTACAACAGCTATTACCTCTGCTGGGCAAAGATCACTGGATGGTAACTTTGGATCTCAAGGAAGCTTACCTTCATGTGCCTATAAGACTAAGTTGCAGGAAGTATCTGCGTTTTCGAGCTGGAAATTCTCATTATCAGTTCTCTGCATTGCCCTTTGGCTTATCTACTGCGCCCAGAGTATTCACAAAGGTTCTGGCTCCAGTGATAGCTTACTTCAGGCTAAAAGGGATTCAAATCTATCCTTACTTGGACGACTGCCTGATTCTGGCTCAAGAAAAGGAAGACCTTCTACAGCATCTGGAATATGTTATAGCAGTGCTAAGATGCCTAGGGTATTCTGTGAACGAAATAAAGTCCAGTCTAGTACCCTCTCAAGACATGTGCTTTCTGGGTGTGAGACTGAATACAGCAGCCCAGATGGCCTTTTTAACCCCGGACAAACAAAAGAGTCTATCCCTTTACTTCCATCACCTATCTCATCAGTCCGTGCTGACTGCAAGGACAGTCCTTCAAGCATTAGGGTTCATGGCATCTTGTATTCTGGTGCTTCCCAATGCCAAACTGCATATGAGGAAGCTGCAGTGGTATCTCAAAAATGTATGGACACAGCACTGCCAGGATTTGGACACTGTCATTCAAATAATACCTTGCCTTCAAAAATAATTTTTGTGGTGGGCTCAGGAATGTCACCTAAACAAGGGACTCTCTGTGACCCGCCAGAGGCGAGTCAGATTTTAACGACAGATGCCTCGGACATTGCTTGGGGAGCTCATCTAAATGGAAAGTGGATACAAGACAAGTGGCCTGCCAGACTACAACATCTACATATCAACATGAAGGAGATGTTAGCAGTCCAGTTTGCATTAATGGCTTTCAAGGAGTTACTTCTTCCAGGGCAGGTGTTGATTCTAACAGACAACACAACTGTCATGTGGTACATCAACAAACAAGGGGGAACACATTCTTATCCTCTATGCTGGCAAGCAATGATTTTATGGGAGACTGCGCTCAGCTTGCAACTAACTCTTCAGGCAAGGTTTCTGCCTGGAGCACAGAACTCCTTAGCAGATGTGTTAAGCAGACAAATCATGGATCCCCACGAGTGGAAACTGGATCTTCATGTATTTCAGAAATTGACAGTGTCATGGGGAACTCCAGACATAGATCTGTTCGCTTCTCCACTAAACCACCAGCTGCCAAAGTTTTGCACAAAGGGGTTTCATCACACAGCTTGGAAAGTGGATGCTCTTTCTTTCAGTTGGAAAAATCTTCATGTGTATGCCTTTCCACCTCTGCCTCTTCTTCCAAAGGTGCTCTTAAAGGTCAGACAAGACAAGCCAAGGATGATTTTAATAGCTCCAGATTGGCCTCGGCAACACTGGTACCCACTACTAAGGAGTCTGGTAAGGAAGCCTCCATGGCCTTTACCTTTGATTCCACATCTGTTATCTCAGAAGGACGGTCATCTGCTCAATGTCAAGCTTCACTCTCTTCATCTGACAGCCTGGCATATTCTGTGTTGAAACACAGCAGGTCTCAACTTCCTCAACAAGTTTTAAATGTGATTATGGAAGCTAGAAGACCTAGTACAAGGAAAGTGTACGCAGAGAAATGGAAGAGATTTTTATTTTGGAGTACAGCAAAGAATTTGGAGATTTCTGAGCCTAATTTGAGTGTGGCTCTTCAATATCTTACTGAGTTATTGGACAAAGGTTTGTCCTTCTCTTCCATTAAGATTCATGCTGCAGCAATTTCAGCTCACTATGATTGTGACCCACCATTGTTTTCGCATCCTTTGTTCAAGCAGTTTCTTAGAGGGGCAAAGAATATAAGACCTCCACGTAGAGCTCCTACTCCTGCTTGGGATCTCAATTTTGTGTTGGAAAAACTTACTCTACAACCTTTTGAGCCTGCGGCTACTGCTGAATTGAAATACTTGTCATGGAAGACTGCTTTTCTGTTGGCTATTACTTCTGCAAGACGGGTGTATGAGTTGCAGGCCCTTATGGCAGTAGAGCCCTTTTTGATTTTCCATAAGGATAGGGTATCATTAGGGACGAATCCTTCCTTTATGCCTAAGGTGGTTTCTAGTGTGGCTTTAAACCAAACTATTCATTTGCCTACTTTTTATGCAGACCCCCAAAATAAAGGGGAAAAGATTTTGCACACTTTAGATGTACACAGGCAATTGCGTTATTATTTAAGCAGGACTAAGGATTTTAGGCAGTCTCAGCAGTTGTTTGTTTCTTTTGCTTTGAGTTCAGGGCAAGCCTGTGTCAAAACAAACTATTTCTAGGTGGATTGGGTTTTGCATTGCATTTTGTTATTCCCATCATGGCAAGGAGATTCCAGCTGGGATTAGGCCTCATTCCACTAGGGCTACTGCCACTTCAACAGCATTTCTAAGGGGTGGCAACTAAGGATATTTTGGAGGCAGCTACTTGGAGTTCAGTACATACTTTCTCTAAGCATTATCACCTTCCTCTCTACTCTAAGTCTAGGGCTGGTTTTGCCACAGCTATTTTGCAAGGCATGTTGTCAGCTCCTGCTTCTTTATGATTTGCCAGCCTCCCTTACCTCTGCTTTGGGATTCTACCCAATAGTTAGGACTGCAGCAATGTGGAATGAAGAACATAGTACAGTTTTGTACCTACCATAAATGTAGATGTTCGAGGATCCACATTGCTGCAGTCCAATTTACCCTCCCTCCTTCCCCTCTGTGTTTAGGGGTGGTTGTGTAGGTGAGGTTATATGCTGATAATTTTGTATATATATTTACATATTTTTGGTGCAGGTATATTGGGCCTTGTCTTTTTAGGGTCTTCTGACATCTGGGGCAAGAAAAGACTGAGGATATGACGTCGGTCATGCGCATTAGTACCCTGACGTACTGACGTCAGTCTAATGCGCCTGACCGACGTCAGCCATACTTTGGTATTCGGGCCGACTGGACAGCGGACTACCCCAATAGTTAGGACTGCAGCAATGTGGATCCTCGAACATCTACATTTATGGTAGGTACAAAACTGTACTTTTTGTACCTACCATAAATGTAGATGTTCGAAGATCCACATTGCTGCAGTCCAATACCTCCCTCCTTCCCTCTGTTGTTTGAGGTGGTTGTGTGGGTTGGGTTATCCATCTGAGGTATATTGCATTTTGTATATATTGTATATATTATACATATTTTTGGTGTTAGGCTAGTTGGTTGTTTAGTTATTGTCTATGGGTTTTGACCTTTCTTTTTAGGGTCTTCTGACATCTGGGGCAAGAAAAGACTGAGGATATGACGTCGGTCATGCGCATTTGTACCCTGACGTTCTGATGTCAGTCAAATGCGCCTTGACCGACGTCAGCCTTATACTCTGATATTCGGGCCGACCGAGGGACAGCGGACTACCCAAGTGTTAGGACTGCAGCAATGTGGATCTTCGAACATCTACATTTATGGTAGGTACAAAACTGTACTTTACAGTATTTAATGCATTCTGCTGAACAAGTTGGAAAACGTACTTTACAATGTGGTTTTGATTCATTAGAGACATCTTGCAGGGCTGCTGTCACTGGGTCTGTACTTAGAAGGTATGCTTGGCTTAAGGAGCAATCTTTGCCAGATTATGTTAAAGCTAAATTACTGGATGCTCCCTTAAACCAAGACCACCTGTTTGGCAACAAAGCAGACGTAGTACTTTAAAAGATGGAGAAAAAAGCTAAATCTATGCAAACTGTTAAAGATTTCCTGCAAGTACAGCCTCCCAGATTTAGTAGGCATTGTCCCTCTAAGAATTGGTCCTTTCGTACCTCTTCCAGGCCTTCTCAGTCCAAACCCAGAACCAGCAGAACACCCAGGCTGCAGTCCCAATGTACTCACAGGCCTAAGCAGTGGGGGGCTCCCACTTCCAAAGCAGGGAGTAGTAAGACTCCCTCCTGTGGTAAACTGTCTCAATGACTTAACTTTAAACCTTCCAAGCCCTGCTCAACTGAATGTTCCTTTATGGGGAAAGATTGCTCTGCATGCAAAAAACTGGGAACTCATTACCCAGGACAAATGGGTTTTAAATATAGTTTCCCAAGGATACAGATTCCACTTCCACTCCTTACCAACCCTAAATGGTTGGCCAGACCTACCCCCAAATAAGTGCGCAGAGGCTCAAAAGCAATTTCACTCTCTCTTTTAAGCATCAGGGCTATTCAACCTGTCCCAGAAGAAGAATGGAGGCAGGGTTTCTACTCAATACTTTTTCTGGTACCCAGAAAAGACAACTCCTGGCATCCTATCCTGGACCTGTCTATCCTAAACACATTTTTGGTAATCCCAAAATTCAAGATGCTAACTCTTCATCAGCTGCTTCCCAAGCTAGGCAAAGATGCCTGGTTGGCAACACTGGATTTAAAAGAAGCCTACCTGCACATCCCAGTAAGGGAATCTTGCAGAATATACCTACGCTTCAGAGCAGGCTACATGCACTACCAGTTCTCTGCACTGCCCTTTGGCTTATCTACTGTTCCCACGGTATTCACAAAGTGCCTAGCTCCAGTCATTGCATTTTGCAGGCAAAGAAATATTAAAATATACCCATACCTGGACGATTGTCTAATTCAGGCAGAAAGCCAGGACATACTATTAAATCATCTGGCATTTGTAAAGAAATTGCTTATGTCTCTGAGGTACACCATAAACGAAAAGAAATCGCATCTTGTACCCTGAAAACAAATTATATTCCTGGGAGCAAGCTTGAATACAACTTCCCAGATGGCCTACCACACGCCAGAGAAACAAGTTCATTTGACAGTCTACTTCAAACTACTGGCCACTGAGATCCAGCTATCTGCAAGGAAAATTCTGCAAGCCCTGGGGTTCATGGCCTACTGCATTCTACTAATTCCATATGCAAGACTGCATATTAGGAAACTACAATGGTATCTAAAAAGCCTATGGTGTCAACATTATCAGGATCTAGAGTCAATGATTCTTAACATACCTTGTCTACAAACAGAGTTCCTTTGGTGGGCAGAGGCCTGCCACCAAAACAAGGGACTGCCATTCACTCTATCCCCTGCCGCCCAAACCCTAACAACAGACGCATCAGATTATGCATGGGGGGCTCACTTGGCAGGGCAGTGCATTCAGGGCAAATGGAACCCAAATCAAATGCACCGGCATATCAATCAAAAAGAAATTTTAGCTATACAGAATGCTCTGACAGCCTTCAAGGACCACATTCTTCCAGGACAATTATTAGTAAAGACGGACAACACCACTGTTATGTGATACATAAACAAGCAGGAGGGAACCCACTCATACCCTCTCTGCTGACTAGCCATGGCTGTGTGGAATACAGCCTTGAGCTACCAAGTGCACCTAAAGGCTCAATTCCTGCCAGGAAAGCTAAATACACTGGCAAACGACCTAAACAGAAATCTCATGGACCCACACGAGTGGAAACTGGAACCAAATATATTCATCATGTTGAGAAACAAATGGGGGAGCCCAGAGATAGCCCTGTTTGCCTCCCCGCAGAACTACCAATTGGACAAATTCTGCACAAGGACTCCCTACAGACAAGCTTGGAAAGTGGATGTCCTGTCCGTCACCTGGAAAAACCTATCAGTTTATGCCATTCCCACTCTGCCTCTCCTCTCCAAGGTACTACTAAAGATCAAACAGGACAATCCAAGGACAATACTGATTGCACCAGACTGGCCACACCAACACTGGTAGCCCCTCTTGCGCAGTGTCACTGCTGCCACCATGGCACCTGCCTCAGACCTCTGCCCTGCTGTCCCAGCAGGAGGGCCAGTTTCTGCACCCACAGCTTCAAACCCTAAACCTGGCAGCTTGGCTAATTACCTGATCTCTCCATTACCATCCCTCAGTAAGCAAGTGATGGATGTCATTCTGAAGGCAAGGAGGCCTAGTACTAGAAAACCCTATGCTGAAAAATGGAATAGATTCTGTTCCTGGAGCCAAACTCAGGGGATGGGCACAGCAGCGCACAATTTACCCCATATTCTTCAATACTTAACTGAGATGCTTCACAATGCTTTTCCTTTTCCTTCATGAAAATTCATACCTCAGCCATTTCAGCTCATTACAATACAGAACCATCCCTCTTCTCTCATCCACTGCTGAAGCAATTCCTCAGAGATGCCAAAAACTAAAGACCACCCAGGAGAGACCCTACTCCAGCCTGGGACCTTAACTTTGTATTGGAAAAGCTCACTCTACCTCCCTTTGAGCCAGCTGCAAATGCAGAGTTGAAATTCCTTTCCTGGAAAACAGCCTTCCTTCTAGCCGTCACTTTAGTAAGAAGGGTGTCTGAATTACAGGCCCTCATGGCAATGGAGCCTTTCATCATCTTTCATGCTGACAGGGTGTCCCTCAGGACCAATCCCTCCTTCATGCCCAATGTGGTATCCAGTGTGGCCCTTAATCAGTCCATTCATTTGCCAACCTTCTTCTCTAATCCACAGAACAAAGGGGAATGAATACTGCACTCCTTGGACGTGCACAGACAACTTAGATTTTGCTTGGACAGGAGTAAGTCTCTCAGGAAATCCGAACAGCTGCTGGTTGCATTTGCTGCAGGGGCAGTGGGGAAGGCCATTTCAAAGCAAACCATTTCTAAGTGGATAGGCCATTGCATTCATTTCTGCTATAAGCACCATGGAAAACCTACCCCACTGGGGATAAGACCACATTCAACCAGGGCCGCATCTACCTCTGCAGCCTTTCTCAGAAGTGTCCCTACCGGGGACATTCTAGAAGCTGCTACCTGGAGTTCTGTACATACCTTCACCAAGCATTACCACTTGCCAATTTTTTCTAAATCCAGAGCTGGCTTTCCCATTGCAGCCTTGCAGAGCCTTATAGCTGGTCCTAATGCTGTCTAATTACCTCCTCCCATCCTTAGCTTTGGGAATCTACCCAAATGTGATGACTGCAACAGTGAAACATGAAGAACATAGTACAGTTGTGTACACTTACCATAAACGTAGATGTTCGAGTGTATTCACTGTTGTAGTCCTGGTTACCCTCCCCTCCAGCCCCCTGACTTCTATTGACTATACTTCTATTCTTGTTTACTATGCTTAAAGCTTTTTGGTGTATTTGCTTTTTTGTTGGGGGTGTAACCTTGTATATAATTGCTTCCCATTGTGGGGGTACCTGACATCTGGGGCAAGAAAAACTGATCTAATGGCATCGGCTGCATGCTTTATACCCCTGACTACCTGACGTCATGGAAGATGAGACAGCAATTGACGCAGGACCCAAGACTTAGATAATCAGGCCAACTGAGGGCTACTGCAAGCAGATAACCTAATTGTGATGACTGCAACAGTGAATACACTCGAACATCTGCATTTATTGTAAGTTTACACAGCTGTACTTTGTGCACATGGGGCTACCATTTTGTTCTTTTTTGTGGCCTATTAAAAAGATATGGCCCCTTCAGGTGCTGGAGCAGCAGTGCACCTTCTTGCTGCAGCCAGAAGAGTAAGACCTTCTTGTGTCTGCTGCACAAGTACCGTAAGGGCAACATGTCTGTCCCATCCTGTTATGTAAGAAAGATGTCTGGCACCATCCTGACATAGCATTGAGTGATGTCATTGGTGTTGACTGCTTTACTGAGCAGTGCAGTTATCAAAATAGTGATCTGTGTTTTTGTGAGCTGAGCAGGCATCAAAATAATGACCTGTGAAGGTACCACTTTGACCTGCTCCACCAACTAAAGGCAGAGGTAAGGAAGAGTGAGCAAGCATTTTACGGTAAGCACTATATATACATTTTTCCAATGTAATTTCTGGCTAAAAGTGATATATGTGTGTGTGTGTGTGTGTGTGTGTGTGTGTGTGTGTGTGTGTGTGTGTGTGTGTGTGTGTGTGTGCGTGTGTGTGCGTGTGTGTGTGTGTGTGTGTGTGTGTGTGTGTGTGTGTGTGTGTGTATGTGTATGTATTGTATTTGTTATGCGGAGTGATTTTATACATACTGGGCATATATATTAACACTAGATTAACTCAATGTAAATCCGTTTTTGTTTTCTTTTGTTTTAATGTATAATTTCATGCACTTAC